>NW_010234341.1:65521-88242 GCF_000690775.1 Eurypyga helias
TGCCTTTCATCTGCGGGCTGATCCTGCTGCCTTTTCATTTTATTCTTCCAGCTTCTGGGATGTTACTTGCTTACACGCCCCCACACCCACCCCGCTATCATTCTGCATGCATGTTTTCGAGGGAGCAGGAGCTGATTTTCCATGTGCTTGTCTCTTCTCCCCCCTTCAGCAGCTTCTCCTGTCACCAGCCCACTCAGCCACTGGGAGGGTTGGGTTTTTTTTTTTTAACCACTGGTCTTTCCCTCATCCCTGAATGTAAGATACCACAAACCAAATTTGGGTAAGGGCAAGTCCTGCTCGTGCAGCCCATCTCTTCCTTGCATGCGCTTTGGTGCGCGGCAAGCTTTCATCCCCCCCGCTCTGTGTGTCTGGGAGATGAGTAACAATCTCCAGCATACCACCATCGGAATACAGTATTTTTAAAAAAGGAGAAAAGATGACACTGTTTGGCAAAAGAACTGAGTAACGCTAAAGAAAAAAAGAAACGTTTCGAGCACGCTCATGCTTTAAGCGCTCTTGTGTTTTCCACATGCGGGACTGGAAGACAGATGATCTGGTTTGTACTGCGGACTGCCCACGCTCACGCAGGAAGGTCGGGGCAGGTCAGCTAACCCCTCTGCACCCCACCACGCCTCACCTGTGAGACCAGGACAATGCCCAGCCCTCGGGAATCCTGCCCGCCCTCATTAACCAGCCGCTGATGCCTTCAGGATTCCTTGGTGGAAGGCAACGTGGAAATACAGAATGACTTAAAGCAGGGATAGGATGTCCACCGGCACCCCAGAACAAAGTTCTTGGGTACCTGCTTGGGAACACTTGAATAATGAGAGGGTAGCCCAAGGAGTTGTGAATCCAAACACACCATTTCCTTCATTTACCAAAGCACACATGAAGTGCTTGCAAATTTTACGGCTACATTTATTTTTGGACAACTATAGTTAGTTACGCTTTGTTTTCTAGCAAATTGCCAAGACCATAACTTTGTGCTCATGCATGAGCATTTCCCAGCTATATCTTGTTGTAGCCCTTAAAGGTTGGACAGAACTTCAAGGCCAAAAAACCCCAAACCAAAAATCCACAACCAGAAATCCTACTTGTTTAGCAGCTATGTAGCCATTGTAAATTCCACACATTTCACAGCAGAGAGGGAAGGAGCTGCCCGAGATCTGATGTATTCCTCTCACCACCTTGCCTCCATAACTCTTGCTTGTGGAAGAGAGCTGGATTCATTTGCTTCCCAAGTCAATCAACAGAGTTCATGAGTCAGCCAAGGGAATGCTGAAAAGCAAGAGGGTACACTCCTGCCCCCAGGAACTGATTACACTGCCTCTTAATTGTTCCCAGATTCTATTATCCCCGGAGATGGAGCAGCACCAGCCAGCTTGTTGACAACATCCACTCCATACAGCCTCCCTCATCAGACATAGAGAAATTTGCATTTTTGCAAACCATGGATCTGTTGAGGCTACAATAGTTAGGGTATTACAAAGAAGTTAGATCTTACAGATGTCTATCACAATCATTTGCCTTCTGAGTCAGAGCTGAATTCTATAATTTCGAGTCAATAGTCGCAGTCAGAAGAAAGCCATCTGATACCAGGATATTTCAAACCTATAACCAGTATTGTACTCTGCGTATCTCTGATCCAGCCAACTCCCTCTATCCACATTCTCTACCAATGCTCACTTTTGTCCCTGTTCCCTCCTGTCCTCACCTGAACAAGGACACCCAAAGCTTCATTTCGCTCTTTAGCCCCTGTTAACTGGAGTATTTTGGATTTTACATGGCTACAGAGCCTCACTTATTACTACTTCTTTCCTATCACCCATGTAAACTGTTGGATCTCCATAACAGTTCAGGAGACAGCATGTGAAGAAGGAAATGCTGAATTTAGTACTATAAAAACAACCTGAGGTCTGTCCCATTACTCAAATTCTTTATAATGGTTATTAAATGAGTAATCACATACATCTCTGTTACGCTTCGTTCAGTACATGGGAGTGTGAGACTAGGAAGTAAAGACAGCTGTTCAATATTGATTTTTATCCTTCTTATTCTTTATGTATCCCTATGCCTAATTTGCGACATCACTTCCAAGCCCGGCCACCAAATAAGCTATTAATCGCTTCACAGACCTTTTTTCCATAGTGGCTTCCACGTAGTGTCTCAATTCAATAAGCATTAATTCTTTTTTCAGCCTATTTACAAATTAGTGATTTTTGTTCTGATTTGACAAATGAGAAATTGGTGGGGGAAAAAAAAAAAATGACCAACACTAGCAAAATTCACCACCCCGTTCAAGCATCCAGTGCCTGCATCTCTATTTGAGATAGCTCCCCACCCCCCTAAAAAGAATACCACAAGCCCCACGCTTGGCATTTTTATGGCAGCATTTGAAATACAACACAGTTTTAATTGTCATTTTTCCCAGGACTACGAGAAGGTGGGTAGGTAGCAATACACCCCGGAGGCAGGGAATGCAAGGGAGGGAAAGGTGCCGTGACCAGAGCAGCTCAGAGAACCTGTGGCAGAGGCTGGCTCTTCCCTGCAGCATCGTTACTGACTCCAAGTTCAGCACCTTGCTCTCAGCACTTCCTAAAGCTAAGTTAAGATAGCTTCAGGGGGTCCAGTGCTCAACCAGAAATCCCTCAGAGCACTACTGAGCATAAACTGAACCCTGCCATTCTTAACATACCTCCCCAGTTTAGCTCTGCACTGGCCAGCACCCATGGCCGTTCCTCAGCTGGCTAATTCAGGAAATGAAAACCGTGCCCTTACCATCTGGATCATCTGGATCACCCGCAGCCAGGGATAGTGCCACATGGAAGGAACCAGGGCCCCAGGCTGGAGCGCTGCAGCACAAACAGGGGGTGAAGGAGCTTTTGCCCTACACAGTAACTCGTGGGGCCCACGTGTGACACGGTCTGGGACCTTGTGCCAGCCTCCCTTGGTTTCACCTACTCTCTTTCCCAGCTCCCACCATAGCTCGCAAACTGTTGTGCTGCCACAGCTGGGAAGAAGCACATTTCCCAAGCTGCTTCGGAGAAGAGCACCACCACCGAGCTGGGTAAATGAAGGTTTCTTGTGAAAAATGGGGCGTAAGCGACCCGCCCAAAGCCGTAAGTCAGGCTGGGTCTCCACAGACATGAGCGAACGTGACGCTCCACATCAGTACGTCCCTGATGGCAAGTCCCATCCTTATTCCTCCATTCCTACACCTCTTCCGCTCATCTGAGGGCTTCATTACAAGCCAGACAGCCAAAATAGTTAAAAAACTGAAACTCCAAAATTTGGCTTTCAAACCTGGATCTTTTCCAGGTTTCAAGCATAACTCCACAATGTTGAACTTGTGAGTAAAAAGGGGCTGTAGTGCCCTAGGTTAGGAACAAAAGGAAAAGAAGGGAGAGCCAAGGACCGCACACCTGCCTCACCACTGGCTGGATGGCCATGGCACTACAAACTCACTTCACCAAAAGGCAGCCTTTCTTTTCCCACAGCAGCCCATGCCTCTCATATCCTGTCCACCTTCAAACTTCTTCAGCAAACGAGGTGAAAACCACACAGCTAACAGCTTCACTCGATGTAAAGGCTTGATTTATACTCTCGGCACCATCTGCCCTACAGAGCAAGCACTGCCATTTTCCCATGGAAAAAGCATATGACCCCGTAATTAAAACCAATCATCATCTGCAGGTACAAGGCGATGGATTAAAGGTTGCACAGACAACTGTAAATCTATATTTTCCTGTCAAGTAATTGAATTTGTCATCATTTACCACCACTTTCAACACAGAAAACAATGTACAGTGAAGCCCTCGCTATCATGTCATGACAGCGGTTTCACGCAGCCACCTTCTCTACCACTTCAGCTCAAGTACAAATTACATTAGCAGGAAAGCAGACAATGTTGCTCTTTGAAGCCCGCACTGCAGGACAGAAGAACACAAAAGCATGCAGGAACAGCCCCATTTTATGGGCAGCCTACCAAAGGCAAGCAGTTAAAAGCACTTTTTTCCCCAGAGCTAGTTAAGTTCACTCTTCAGTTACATTATGGCTAGCAGATGAATTTTCATGGGTTTGCTGTTGTTCACACCTGCCCTGTTAGAAGTTTGGGATTTTCCTTCTAGCCAATGACATTTTCTATATTTACAACAGCCCCGAAGGTGAAGCATTATGAACATTAATTAGGCTTGCTGATATTTTCATTATTAAAACCTCATTTCTTCACGCTCATATTTAAGTTAGGTGCCTTGTCTGAGCTGGTACACTCAGTTCCTCTCCATCATCCATGGAGAGAGAGACAAACACCTTCAGAGTGATTCATGCCGGTCTAAAATAGACTCCTCTCATCTCTCAAAGATCAATTTCTTTCTACTGACAGTGATGAACCCCTGCACGATCAGTCTGACATGACAGTCCACTTTGAACACTAAATTATTCTTGCCCCTTTTCTCATCCCCACTGCTTATTCCAACTCCTACACCATTGGTATGGCCATCACAGCTGTATGCCGGGCCACCCTGAGCCAGGTCATAAAACTAATCCAGGCAAAAAATAACCAGAGGGATGTTTTGGGTTTTTGTATCCACTGACCAGAACAGCTCCCTGACCTATGTCAGTGTGGCCCCAAAGAGCCGTGCTGGCACACTTGAGAAAGAGCTGCTAGTGATGCAGGGACTAGACAGTCACCTAGACTTTAGGCATGCAGAAGTAGATGAAATGAGCTAGGTCTTAAAAAAAACCCATAAGGTCAGTAGTGTGCAATCTGTTGTGCTATCTGTTCTCAGTAGTAATAATTTTGAAAAAATTATCTTCCTGTCTGGTCCAAGGCATCTGTGGCAAGGCAATAGCTGCTATTTTGTACGTTCCTTACCCACAGGTCCCATCCGGAATGCTTGCATTATGACTCCTGAAGGAAGGTCTCAGTGCACATGCAACAACCACCTCCCAAAGACAAACTATTTCCTACAGAATGAGAAAAAGACCTGGCTGTTTCCAAACCCTCCATATTACCAGTCCCAGTTCAAGCGGAGTTTCAAAAACCCACCAGCAGAAGGTACATCCCTGCCTCAAAACTAAACACCCTTGCTTCCTAGCTCCCCTTCTGCCCAAGCTCAGTTTCAGCAAACAGTTTTAGACCATGCATTGCTAAACATTCTTTTAAAACAACTTTAGTGACAACTCTGCTCTTTTTTTTTTGGGTGGTGGGAAAAGGGAAAAAAACTGAGAAAAGCATTATGCATCCTGCAGACCACGGTTAACTTGATAGAGTGTTGGCAACAGCCTCAATCCAAGCCGGAGGTTGGATTATAGACTTCCAGAGGGTCCTTCTGACTATATTTTTGTGATTCTATATTGGGATTTCCTTATCAGTCATTCTTGAAATCAAGCAACGTGAGCAACCTGACCTAGTGGAAGGTGTCCCTGCCCATGGCAGGGGGGTTGGAGCTAGATGGTCTTTAAGGTCCCTTCCAACCCAAACCATTCTGTGATTCTATCATAAGCCTTGACTGGCTTTCCCTTTATAATGGTTTTCACAGATCATTTACACTTTCAAGGTCTCAGTCTCCATTTAGCATCACCTCTCTCTGTTCAGATGCCTTCTTTCCCTTCAAATAGCACAAACACAGGTGCACACCATGAACAGTCAGGAAAAGCAGCAAGCAAAGCATTGCATCCAGGGTAAGCACACCAGTGCAGCAATACTCCATCCATCAGGACCAAAGAAATGTGATGAACAAGCATTTGGGGCTGGGTGCATGTGTCCATATGAATGCTCAGAGGTCCATACTTCGTGGATGGTTAAGTAACATTCAACACACCCTGTACCGTGTGGTGGAAGGAGGCATGAGTGTACCCAGGCTAAAATGAACCTGTCTCCAAGCTGCAGCAGGTGCCACTCCCCATCCTGCTTCTATTGCACCCAGGAAAAAGTAAGAAAAAAATCTGTCAGGGAAATAAGGATAGTTCCTTACTTCCCAACTATAGGAGAAAGCGCAGCAGAGGAGGGGATTCCTCCTTTTTGGTTGCAGAGGTACAAGCCACTCTTCTGAAGCCACAGGTCAGACCTTGCATACCTCCTCCTCCTTTTGGGGCAGGAGTCCCAGACTACAAATAAGAGGTTTTATTTGGCAGCTGGATATTTCTCCTACGAGAGGGCTCTGCCCAAGATACAGTCAACCAGGAAACATCACAGAAGAAAGCATCACCCAAGTACCTTTGTCCCTCTGCTCCTAAGAAATCCAAAAACATCCCCACGCAGTTCAGCATCTCTTGCTCCTCATCCTGCCCCTGCCAAGCCTTGCCCATTCCCTGCTCCTCATCCTGCCTCTGCCTAGCCAGCAGGCCAGGCCAAGGCTCACACACATCTGTGATACATCTGTGCAGTACATCCAGCAAACTCCCCAACATCTTGAATCAACTGTGTATAGCTAATTTTTCTGGGTGGCAGTGGGGAAATAAGCACACACACACACAAAAAAAAAAAAAAGAAAAAAGGGGTGAAAAAGAAGAAGTGAGAGAAAATGGGTAACTTGCAGAGCCCCTGCCATTTGTTTAGCTGAGACACAACTTCAAGCACTGCTGTAATCATCTACAAATCAAACAAGTGGTTGATAGCACCAATTAACACCTTCCAGCATAACAATACCTTCATCCCATCTCTCCCCATTCTCTCAACAGCTTAACATATTGGCACCCTGAATAACTTCTCCCTCCCAGACAGCAGATGAACAGTAATGTGGAGGGGAGCGAGGAATTAAGGTGTACACAGTGCCCTAGCATGAGAAGGGCGTGCAGTACACAGTGCTAGTAGTTATAAAAATCTTACATTAGAATAAAAAAATTAGGAGTTGACAGCCAAGAAGGTGAAAATAGTCTAGAGAAATATTTTTCCTTAGACTCAAAACACTTTTTGCCCATAACTAGAAACTAAGATTTTTTAGACTGACCTTTCAAAGAATACAGTGCCCTCTTCCCATAGAAGGGAAAATTCTGTAAGAGCAATTCAATCAAACTGGGGGAAGATTAAAAAAAAAAACAAAACAAACCAACAACAAAAACCACAGCACTCAATATTTTCTTCAGAATAAAGAAGCAACAAAGAATAATTAGTTACTGTGCTTATGTTACCTCTAAGTTTCTCGCACAAACTCAAGTTTGGAAGCTCAACCACACGCAACAGTCTTGCATTAAAGGAGCACGTAAGACTGTTTATTCAGATTACAGATTGGGTACCACACGGGGCAGTCAGCAAACAGGGGATATCCCAAAGATAAAACCTGGGTTTCAGGTGAGACGCTGCTTTCTGCAATTACAGCGTCAATCTGGAGTAGGCTGACTTGAACCCCCTGGGCTTGCTCCAAATTTACACCGCAGTGACTGAACACAGCATTGTACCTGACAAGGAGAGGAAAGGGGTAAAGGCTTTTTTTTTTTATTCAATGTGTTGGTTTATTAAATAGGACTCTGCGTGTGAGATTCCTAGGATTTAAAGCAAAGCCAGGTTTGTGGAGCGGCATCATCTATTAAATCAGCAGCTACAAACAGAAAAAGTAAACAGCTTCTGGATTCAGATTCCCCCCACCCCCCCAACTTGTGCTACCATTTAAAACAATTAATATATATATATAACCTTGCCTGAAAAGGCTAATTACCCTTCACGGTGACACTGCCCGTCTACCCTAAGGTTCAGCTGGAGGGGTAGCTGCAGCTTGGGCACATTCCCCACAGGGAGACGCCTCAGGCCTTCGCTCCTCACCAGGGCCCGGGAAGGATGGCTGCTGGGAAAGGAGCAGTAATCCCAAACCGGCTAAGCCAGACCGCCTTCCACCACAGCCCAAGGGCCTTCGCCTCCAACATTGAAATGCTAATCTCATTTTGTAAACCCATAAACAAAAACAAAGAGGAAGACACAAGACGTAAAAAGCCTCCCTGAACTCCATCCCCAAACCGAATCTCAGGCATTCGGGCTCTGTTCTGAGCATGATTTTACCCAGAGGAGCGGGTCCCACAAGCTCCGAGATCAAAATTGCTGGCAGGCAGCATCTTTATGGTCAGATGCATTTAAATGGCCACTTCCACCACACACCCGAGTATCCTTTGTTTCAGGACTCTCCTCCGAAAACAGCTTTTTACTGCAACAACAAGCCAGACAGACCTGCTAGCGTTACTTATTGCCCTTTTACAACAGGACACCATCAAATATTAATAATACTAAAACCTAACTGGTTTCTGCAGTTAGGCTCAAGCTTGACCCTGCATGTACTGCAAGCCCTTTCCCTGCCTCCCCCAAACCCATGCTTCTGAGGGCTACACCTGCCCGCTCGCTCACCAGATGGGAACTGCACCTTCCCAGAGACCCCAGCTAGGAGTGGGAGGTGGGTACCATAGCTCTGGGTCTGCTACAACACGGCCTGGGGTGTGGAGCAAGGACAGCAAAGGTTGGGTGGTAGGGAGAACAGGTCCAATGCCTTCCCTTGGAATCAGAGAGGCTAAATCTCAGGGATCAATAGGGACAAGAGATCCCAAGGCTCCTTGGCCTTTCTTTCTGCTTACTCTGCTCTTCTTTCAAACCCTGGCTGCATACTCACATCTGTAGGGGATCATTTCTCACCAGCAAACGCTCCTTACCAGACAGAGCACTGCAACCACCTAATTACCCCAAAAGCTGCCCATTGTTTGCCCACCCTCTCTGTTCTCTTCGGTCTCCTGACTTGTTTTCACAGGCATTTCAGACTGCCTGTCATGTGGAAGCCAGATTCGAAAGACAAAGCAGTGGCTCAGATAGTTATCCCTACGCTGAGGACGGGCTGACACCAAAGGCACTGCTGCTACCACCCATCTTCAGGGGAGAAGAGGACAGATCCAGCCACACAGACCATGGATAAGGGGAAAGCAGTTTTGTGTGCCATGAACAGAGGAGCTGCAGTTCCTTTCTGGGGTAGCTGAAGCCAGCCGTGGTTAACTTGGGCCAGAAGGTCCAAGGGCTCTTCTCTGCCAAGTTTAGTCTTGGATGACAGTGAAATGTGCTTAATTTGACAGCTTCATTTTAACATGTATGGGCAAAGTCTAGAAGGAGATGGTGGCAGCAGCAAGGGAACAGAGTTGGATTATTATAAAGTAGCTTTCCTGTTGCCTCAACCCAGTAGTCAGTACTAAAAATGGATACAAAAAAAATTATACATGCTGACTCTTCACCCTAGAAATGAAATGATCAAACACAGAGTGTCTTCAACATGATAACAATATTCTCAGGGGTTATAAAAATTAGCCTTTCACCACAAGTTTCAAACTCTGCACCACACAGCCAGCATTACAGAAGCTGAAAGCTCGAGCACAGCATTGGGTCTGGAAAAATCTGAGGCTGGAAAACACAGGAAGGCTTTCTCCTTATTACTCTTTTCACATTCTTTTTAAAATCCATAATAAAGGAAAGTTATGGCACTGATACGGCTTCTGTGTCCCCCCCAAACTACAGGAAATACACTTGTATTCCTGAGAATGTGCAAAATGCAGTTCCTCAAGCAGCCACAGGAGCAGTAGAGAGCAATAGATGGTCAACAACAAGTTTAATTAGCGGAGTACTGTCAAATACATGGAAAGAACCTTGCTTGTTTGGGTCTGTGTGCCAATGGGGATGGGGAATAATGCTTCAAAGGTGCAGGAGAACATCATCTGGTCTCCTCTTGATTGCTTCTCCTGAAGAACTGAGAAGTGCATCTTCGATAACACTTTGCTCTTCATTAGGTGATACAAAGCCATCAGCCTGTTTACAACACATGCCTGGGCACCAACTTACATAAACCCACTGCATTCTCTGGGCTATCTGGGGATGAGATACGTTGGCATTGCCAGACATACTGATCACCTACCAGGTAGGCCAAAGGCCAGCTAAACTGAAGGGTATGACAGTGTGTCATCTCCTCCTCTCCAGGTTCTTGATAAGAAAATACCCTTGGCAGACCACCACTGGCTACTTCGTGACCATCGCCCCCTTCTGCTCACTGTCCCCACATTGAGGTAGTTGCCCTCTCCATTTCACACAAGTGCACCCCAGGCAGGCAGGGCAGTGAAGAGTTAATTTAATTAGTTCTGTGTGTGCTCAAAGAATTACGGACAACTTCATTTAATTATTAAGTAGCCAATCAGGTAATCTCTGTATCTGATTAGCACGCTAATGAAATAATGTCTTCCAGTTCAAAGCTGTCATTCCAATCAGGAGGCAGCCCTTCAGCTAGAAGGAAAAGCTGGCCAGGTTTCCATGAGCTCAAGGCTTTGGATTTTGGAGAGGGGATGGGAGCAGGGAGTACAAACCTTTCCACCTTCCCCCTCATCCTCTCTGCCTCTGCACAGAACAGCACGGCTCACCCTTCCAGACGGGTGGGCACGTTGGTTCCAGAGAGGCTCCCTGATGCTCCAGGCTAGTGTCCTGTGTCACCACCACCTCATGTCCCTTCTCTCATGCTCCCAGATGCCCGGGACAACTCCAGTCGACCAGAGCCCAGAGAGCACACTGCCTAGGCACTGCCAGCTGAGAGATGTGCTAAATACGTGGGGCATGACTCTGCTATGGTCCACATGGGAGAAGAGTCACACAGCAAAGCCATTATAGCACGAAGAGGAAGCCAGAAACCCTCCTCCCTCCCCCACGCCATGCTCTGCTCCTGTGTCATATGCAGTTATTTCCAGACTGGGGAAAAGTGCAAGGCGGCAGCTGTCACACGAGGCAAGGACTTGCCCCTTTTAAACAGGGATTTCAGGACTAAATGACCCATTACAATTAACACAGCTGCAAGAACTGGGACACTTCCACACAGCCAGAGAGGGGCTCTCTGGGAGTGGGGGAGGAAAGGAGACAAGCTGAGGGTTAAGACCATGCTTCCAGGACCTGGCATGGAGTCTCCCACCCCTATGCTTTTTAAGTATCAGCTCAGCTGTCCTCTCCCAACTGCTACTGCTCAGCCTAAGCCCGGCGAGACAGCCGAGCTGAGGAGTGCAGTCCAGCCCCAGCCCACCACGCCATCTCCTCCATCGCTCCCTTACTCGCACGACCGCTCCCGCTCAGACCCAGCTCACAACTTCCCTTTCCCCAAGAGCAGCGCTGGTTACTGCGCCACACGATGATGGCATGGCTGCTTCTAGCGTAGCTGTGCACAAGCGAACTTTTGAATAGCTAGCCCAGGTTTATCAGAGGAGCTGCAGCAGGATGTGGTTTAGCACGACCGAACCATCCCAGCGCTTATCCGAGGAGCTGGACAGATGTTGCTGTCCAAGCCCAAGCCTGCGCTGCTGCATCTGTACTTCTGTGCATCCTCTGCTGCCGGTTTAATGCTAACTCAGCTCCAACCGCGGCAGCTGCCAGCACGCCTTCGCGTTTCGGAGCGCTAGATCACCTTCCCGGTGATGCTTCCACTCTCTCGGTGCGCTTCCCAGGAAGAGAGCAGAGCCTCCAGGATGCTCACACCAAACAGCACTAGTTTTGTTTAAGTCACCACACCGCAAACGAATATAGAGAGAATCCCAAGAGGAAGCAGAAAAACTGCCAGCAGTCCCCAGCCGGCCGGCCGGCCAGCCAGCTTTTTCTGAGAACACCTAAGTGTTGACACTTTTTGTTGACCCTTTTTTTTCCCCCCAGTATACCCCATGAAAAAAAAAAAAACCAAAACCCAACCAAACCACAACCAATGCTGCAGAGAGGGAAGACATATCTTCCTCTCTTCTCTCTGCTGACTACAGCCATTCCAAATGAAGGAAACCAGTCAGATCAAGAAATTCAGGCTTGGACAGCACAATGAAGCATCCGCTAATAATCAATCCCTTCACAGCAGCCTTCCTGCCAACTGGCTACGGACTAGGCAGTGATTATAAGTTGTAGTTACTCCTCCAAGGAAAAACAACACAACATCATATGGTGGTCCATGTTCATCCTTTAATTCTGAAATGCTGATTTTTTTTAATTTTGAAACCAATCCCTCTTACAAAAAAAAAGACAAGTCTTTCTAACTGCCTGTCCTGAAAAAAAGACTCATCCCTGAAACCCAAAGCTGGCTTCATCCCAGCTTGTGCATCACTAGTCACAAAAAAAACAATGAAGTGATAAAACTTGAGTCATTAAAGTTAACAGAAAATGCTAAAAATGCCAAGAAGGGGAGTTCATTGCCTACCAAGATACTCTTGTCACCCCCATATTTCTAGCATCCTGCTACCTCAGGAAGCACATACAGAAGAACTTGCATGGCAGAGCTGCCCTACCACTTATTAACCAGCATGCCGATGCAACTGGAGCCAGTTTTCAGCACAACCAACTGAAGGGACCACCTGGGGACCTGCATTCCTTGACAGCGCAGCCCCCACCCCACACATTCCAGCACCCTCGTCCCCGGCCCTGAACCAGGTCAGGGAGGCCCAGCATGACCTGATCTCCACCTCTGATAGCACCAAGCCCTGTCCCATTCCCTCTTGCCACCCTTGTCACAGTCAGGCCACATGCGTCACACCTCCTTTCCCCTACCACCGAAAAGCACGGAGCAAGGACACAGATAACCATCCACGCAGGGGAAGGGACTCCCTTCTCAATGCCATGGCTATTTGCAGATCAGCCATCATCCAAAACTTCCCAAAATGAGAAAGTCCGGGCGTTTGGCAGGTCAGACACTTACTATAGTGAGTAGCTTGTTCCGCCGAGGGACTCATAACACCCTCCCAAATTACACATTGCCCTTTAAAGGACACCGCAGCAGCTGGAATCAGCTCCCTTCTCACATTCCTTAACAAGCACTTCCATCGGACAGCAGGGTGGATGCAGAGCATCGGCTGCAGTTAATCATAACCAAGAGCTGGACTGCCTTTCCCCATGCTCCACAGCACTATCTGCCATCTAAGAATATCCAGCACCACCCGTCCTGCTGGGGCAGGGGGAGTCAAGTGGTCCGAGCTCCCTGGCATTACAGGAGACTTTCACTCTGCCTTCCCCAAGCAGCAGCCTTCAGCGGGGGCCCCCCGATAGCTGGTTGAGATCCTACAGATCATGGAAAGATAATCCATTGCACTACTAATGCACTACTGCAGCTGTCCATGGAGAAAATCCCCTTTCAACCAAAAAAAAAAAAAACCAACCCACCCTCAAGCCCTTTGATCCTCTCCAACACACAATTATCTTAAGGGCAAAATAGTCTTCTGTGCCTCGGCACCTTGTATCGGGCTCAAAGAAAGGAAATAGAGACTGCTATTCCCTGTTTATTCTACATGGCTGCCCTGTCCAACAAGGCAAGCTGCTCAGGCTTCTTCAGTGCAGGCAAGCAAATCCTGACGGGTAGAGAGCTGCGTTGCTGGGTGACCAGAGCCTAAGGGAAACTTTCCTGAGGGAAATAGTTTGGGGTTTTTTAAAAGAGAAAAGACTACATTTCTAAGAAGGATAATAAAATTTTGCACTGATTTGATTTTGTGCAAGACTGCCAGCTACCGTGAAGTTTAACTGCTGTCAGCTGCATGTTCCGGTCTGCCTTTAGAAGGAACAGTTTCAAGGATCACCATCAACTTCAATTTAAACTTTATTTAAGCAAAAAAAGAATTATAGCAATCCTTGATATAGTAAGGAAGAACAACCCCCAAACCTCTTTTACAGAGGCTGATAAGGGTTCTCTCCCAGGTACCCCCCTTGCTGCATGACCTCTCGTTACCTGTGCAGTCCCGCTCCACCTGCTACCCAGGGCCGCACTGCGATAAGCGTTTCTTTCAGCAGAAGGGTCAGCTATAAAAAGCCCTTCCCCTCCCCGCTGCCTGTTTCCATTCCTGTGCCGCTGCTCCAGTCACGCTGGAACAACCCCTTCTGCGGGGCTGCGGAGGGAGCCGGCTGAGGAAACCGCTCCTGCTCAGATGTAGCTCCCTTGGAGAAAAGGAGCATTGCGGTTTTTAATCCGGGTGAGCAGTTTTACTGCCGTCCGTGACGGGTGGCAGGAGCTGCCGTGGGAAGGCAGCTTGAGAATTGATGTCCTCTGGTTCCACCAGACATCACTCATGAGTTGCACTAACTTCACAGGGAAAATGGCCTCGTGATGTCAAACCCTCTGGTGAACAAAAAAAATAGGTAAGGAAAAAGAAAAAAAAATAACTCCTCTAATGCCCTGAAATCCTATTCATTTCATAGGTACTCCCAACTGCACTTTACACAAGGATTTTTAGAAACCTCATGTAAAAATCCCAAAGTATTACTCCTTGTGCACATTTCTCCATCAATAAGTTTTAAATTCATGGCTGACTCAGCCAAAAGCAACAGGAGTGCTGGAGCCTTGGACACACAGTCCCTATAGAAAGTGCTCACCACGCTTGGCCCCTGCAATCTTCCCAAACGCATTTACATGCCGACACACACATGCGGCCCGGGAGCTGCATGGGACATGATCTTTGAGAGAGGAGGATGCAGAAAGGAGGGGAAGAGAAGCACTGAGAAACATCCGACATGGGGATCTGAAGGGCTGCCATCCCCCATGTTCACACCGGAACACTTCTGAAACTAGGACTCACTTTTACTTGCAAGTGCAATGTAGTTTGCATTTGAAAATGCATTCCACTTTTACAGAGCATCCCTTAACATCACTCCAGGTGCCACCAAGTATCCTATGCGTTGAGGAAGTAAGGGTTAGGCCTCAGTGTGCTCTTCGAATATCACAGGACAGCACAGAAGGCGTCTTGCTTGCTGGGCTTTTTTTTCTCCCCCTTGCTTATTTTTCAGTGTTTGAGCCTTTCCAGCACACCAGAAGAGGGAGCTTTTGACTCCTCTCCCATGCTCATCATTTGTTTTATATTAGCAACAATGACAAGCTCTATTAAGAGTCAAGCTCTTTAAGTGAACTCTCACCCTTTGCCTCCTAAAACAAACAAAAAACCCAAGCAAGGGAAAAAAAAACCACCCACAACCCTCTTTGCCTTGTGTTACAGATATATAAATATCTTTGCTGCCACACAACTCCCTGTGTACAGGGCTCACCAGACATGAGGAAACGAGCTGTCTTCCAACCTTTTGGCTGTGCAAAGCTCCAGCCCCTTTATGGCAGGCTTAGTTGCAGAGAAAGAGCCAGAGAATTAATGGCTTTACCAACGAGGAGGAAAAAAGACCCTCCAGAGCTCCTTTTACATCACAAACCCCAGCAACCAGAACTGAACTAAGGCTAGAGTTTCAAGAGCCACAGCAGATTGACCCGGCAGCTTGAAGCCATCAAAAGCACGAGGTCCCGCTCCCACCTCAGCACTGCCCTCCCCACCCCCAAAACCCCATCCAGGACCCAGCAAGCAGCTGGCCTGGCACCAGCAAAGGGGCAGACCACAGAGTCAAAAGCACAAGCAGGGCAAGAGCTCGAAAGGGACCGAGATCATCCTTCTAGCATCCTGTGGCCCCCCCAAACCCAAAGCTTTGGGTCTCACTGCTCCCTCAGCAGCCCTCTTTCCCAGCGGGCTGAACACTCCAGCTCAGCCACAGCGATGTAAAAACCAACAGAGACACCACCGCCCTGCTGCTGAACTAGCTATGTTAATACAGGGAAGAGCTGAACCAGTCTCAGTACATCTAGGGTGAAGAGCTTGCACCGTTTAAATCAGTTCGGTCCCAAAACTGCATTAAACTGTTAGCCTGGCCCAGGGCAGAGTTGGCCTGAGGACCATTACACCCCTCATGTTTCAAATCGCTCAATATTAACTTCACATACTGCCTTCTCGAGCCAGCCCTCAGCACCTCTACCCTGGATGATACCAGCAATTTTGCTTTTTCAATGGAGAGCTGGTGTTTTAGCTAGGCACTCACAGGATATACGCAGTTCATCAAGAAGTTGGGCCAGCTCTGAAAGCAGTTGCCACGTTGGGCTGCGAGGCCACCTCCGAGCAAAGCAAAGACCTTGACCGCCATCAGCCCGTAGCGTCAAGTTATTTCCCCGTCCCTGGTAAAGGCGGACTTAGAAGCCCCCAAAAAAGCAGAAAAAACGTGTGCTCTGGCAGTAAGCAAACCACACTTCCCACCCCCATCAGCTGTTTTCTGTTCCTCGCACAAAAGGCCACAAACCCCTCCTAATTGCAGGAGCCCTCCACCTAACAGACCCTGCTCTCGGGGCCCTCCTCCCCAGGAACTGGGGGAGAACTGGGGCACAATAGGAAGGAGACCGGCTAAAGGGAATAGATCTGTTAAATTAACACATTTTCTGTCAACCAAATCAGCTGCCCCTAGTGCTATTGTTGGTGAAACAATGGAGACCCCAGGAATGGGCACCCATTAAAAGGAACAAGCCTGCTGAAAGGATACACTCTGAGGCACAGCCTTGTGTGTTTAACAGGATTCTCTACTGTAAGGAAGGAGGAATCACTAGGCTGCATTGTTCCCACCACCACAGCAGATGCTGTTGCTTCTGGTAACGAGGGAAGGGGGGGGGGGAAAGATAAATAATAATTTTCATACCTACCTACAGTAAGGTTTACATGACAAACTTTTAATTCGGGAACTTTTAACTCCCTGGCTGTTGTCATTTCTGCCTATAGCCCTTTTCTTGAGGAGATTTTTGCCTGAAAGAAGTCTATGAAAGCATCCATTGCCATTACAAAAGTTAATTCTTCACCCTTCATGCAGGCACTTAACAGATGCCAGGGGCAGAATGGCACAGCTCTGCCGGCATTATTCCCGGGGAGAGAAAGACCGCAGTTAAGCAGGTCTACTACATATAAAGCTGCAACACTTTAAAGGTGTTACTTTTAGCTGATTTTGGTTAGAGCAAATTCCAAAAGGAACAAACTTGAGGCCTAATTTAGATGCGACACGCAGGAGGTTTACATCATCTGCATTGAATTGGTCCAGGTTTGTGGTACTTTGTAAACAAAGCAAACTGCAAAGTCAGATTTAAGCTGCTATACAAAACTTTTTTTTTTTCCCCCCCCTCCTAGCAGGGAAGGATTTGCACCAGATTATCTTAAATTGGTTTTTAAATAAATTCATCTTAAACCATTAAACTTGGTGCACAAACACTTCAGCTGACACTAGATGTGGTTTTCAGTCAGCTGCACTAGCTGAAGAGGTAGTTGCCTCCAACTACTAACACCACAGAAGATCTGTTATATCAACCACCACGCACCCCATCCAAATCTCCAAAAATTGCTGTCATGTTCCTCTTTCTCTTCTGCCTTCGACTGCTACAGTCATTCCCCAACTCCCCTGTCACCTAGCTCAGATCCATTCAAAACGTTGCTGTCAAAATAACCTTCCTTATCCATTGTTCTGACACCCTTTGGCTGCGTGCAGTCACTTCTTGTTCCTTTTCATAGGCTTAAGATAATGTTTTAACTCACATATCAGCCTCCTGAACTACCTATTCCTCCTTTTTGTATCCAATTACACTAGAGTCTCATTATATAAAATGTAAACACTTGTTAAAAAGTTTAAGATCTACAGTTGGGGAAGATGTGACTTGCATTTGAAATGGAAACTGATATAATGCTGTCCAATTTGCAGACCACTTGAAACAACAGCTCTGAGAAGTATCTCTCTGCCTCCCCCTCCATTAATCTCAATGGACTCTAGAGCCCAGTACTGACATGTAGAGTGTTAATGATTCTATTATGAACAGAATAACTACGGCAGCAGAAGTGAAGACCAGCAAAGTAAGAACTGCTGCTGGAGCGGGATGGGGCACTGCCGAGGCAAGTAAACCAAACGGTGGATTGTACAGGTACAAAGAACAGTTAAAACCGTACTAACTCTCTGCTTCATTCTGTTTTTTAAACAACAAATACTCAGCTCTCACCCTCTGCTTCGATGAAGCCGACAGTGCCCGGGGGGAGGTAGAGCCACTCTGGAGTGGCTGTGGGGTACAACTGGAATTCACACAGCAGTCCATAATCGGGTTTCCCACACAACGGACCGACACTTTTAGTCGGTTTGAAGTCCCTCATTTTTTTCCAGTCCCATCTACTGTACAACTCCCCTCCTGGCACTGCCAACTACTCTACCTTTCCACAGCCAATCTGCCTTTTCTAAAGCCAGGCTCTCGTTTCAGTCAATGTCCACTCCCACTTCAACATTGCCTACCACCAATGGGCAAATGGCATGAGGTATGGACATCCTAATGTCTGAACTTAGTAGAATACTAATGAAAAAGCATTTAAACCGCCTCAGACTTACCCTCCATGAGTAGAGCTGACCTACATGAATCCACTGACATTTTCATCAGCTTGTTGCACCTACTTGGTCTTAATTAGGTTCTAAATTCTTCTAATCAGGAACTACCTGGCCACCTCAGCTATCATACAACACAACGAGGCATCAGTGGATGCCGTACATGCTCCTGTAATACAAATAATAATGCAGCACCAGACCAGAATAGCTACAGAGAGGTGAATGCTTAGCACTCAGGTACTGTACCACACTGCCTGTGCAATTAACCCTATACAAACCACTGACAGAACAGGAAGGTTGTGCCATTTTGGTGTCACGGATCACAAGGGACACACCTGGAGGGCACAGAGCAAGGGATTGCACACAGGAATTTCAAAAAAAAAAGTGGAGGTCAAAGCATATTCCCCATCCTGTCCTCACCTGGAAAATGTGATTTTTTTTTCAGAGTAATAAAATTTTAACACATTTAGAGTTTAACACAGTAAAAAATATTTTTCACTTTTAAAGCTATATCTGGTTTGCACATATAGAAGAAACCCTGTTCTTCACTTTCTCCTTCACATGGCCACAGCACAGCTCTCCCTCTCGAGGTCAAAGCATATTCCCCATCCTGTCCTCACCTGGAAAATGTGATTTTTTTTTCAGAGTAATAAAATTTTAACACATTTAGAGTTTAACACAGTAAAAAATATTTTTCACTTTTAAAGCTATATCTGGTTTGCACATATAGAAGAAACCCTGTTCTTCACTTTCTCCTTCACATGGCCACAGCACAGCTCTCCCTCTCTCCACACTCTTCCTCATCCCGGGGGACCCATGGGAGCAGTAGCAGCCACTGGTTTTAACAGCCACATAATATTCCTGACAGAAAGAGCCTGTTCAAGGACCGACATGGCAAATAGCGCACTCCAAGAGGAAAAAAGTGGGCAAGAGCAGCAGTACCCTGTCTGTGGGTGGGAAGAACGCACCTGAAGGTAGAGCCAGAGCCCAAAGTGCTAGGAAGGGGCAAGAGGCGAGGAAAAGCATCTTACAGCCACAGTGAAGTTAACAGCAGAGGCAATTTGCCCAAAGGCGCTTTTAAAAACCACAGGAAAAGATTTATGTTTTCCCTGTGTAATGTGGCTTTTCCCCCTTTTCCAAATAAACTAAGTTAATAACAACGTTTTGACTATTTTCAAGCACGTTCTGGAAAGCCACCTCCCCTCGACCTACCCAGGCAGAAGTTCCTAGTTTTTAGTCCACAGCTCCTGGGAGCACATGCCAAAGAGCTGGGTGGCCGCGCCACGCTGGCTTCTGTCCAGCGTTTTCAAGTTGTGCTGAAATACGGTTGAAAACGTTAAATATTCTCCTAATATTTTCGACGCAAACAGTCCCTGCAGCTGCCGGGAGGATATTTCAGTTGCAGAGGGGGAGGGGCACGTGGCCAGGAGACACTTTATGTCACGAGAGGTGACGTTATAGTCTTGAAGAGGGAAACAAATCACTTGCTATCATCACCTGCACTAACTTGGCTGTGGAAAGCATCCTTTTTGTCCGTCAAGGCGAGGCCTACCCACAAAACGATGCGCCCCGTACAGGCGGACCTTCTCCCGCTGGAGTGCTGCTAGAGGAGGCAAGGACAAACCCACTCCACGCAGATTTTTATTACAAACCACCGAGACAGAAAGCACAACCACCAAAGCAACGCAACCAAAAGCCCACTCTGAAATGGCATCAAAGTTTTGTACAGCAGATGGCCGACAAGGCAGCCATTTAAGCCAGGGGGGGGAATCCCACCCCGGCAGGCAGAAGGGCTCTCCGCCATCCTTGGAGACCCACGTAAAAACACAGCGTGAAGCCGAAGGCGTCCCGGAGCACCCGCTCCTGGCCCACTGAACTTTTGACCCGCTGGCAGTAGCTGAACCCCTCCTGAGTCCACGGCCGGGCGATGCTGCGGCGGAGGTTTGAAAAGAGGAGCCCTGCGCCTCGTCAGGCGCCTGCATCTGCCAGAGCCAGCATGGGGGCCGCTGCGCCCACCCCCTCCCCGAACAATGCCCAGGGCCCGGCCTGATGGATGCGCTTCTTTCTTTGAGTTTTGGACACCCCTTTCCCCGTGGTCTCTGGCTACGCACCGGTCCAGCAAAAAGAAAAAAACCAAAACATCTGCTTCCCAGGTTTCGGGCATCCAGCTGCTGACGGCAGCCCCGCATCTGGAAGCTTGACTTTCTTTTAGGCCAATAAGTAGAGGGCGAAAGGTTTGCATTTAGAAAGAAAAAATTATTTAAGAAAGCTCTGTGCTGCCTCTCTGTACTAAAAGCCCCCAAACTTCTCAAATACTGTCAGCAAATCTGCTCGGCACAGGAGGGATGGGGCCAGATGGCCTACCATCACACAGCCTTCCAGCTAGCTACGGGCAGCCCCTCCAGAAGAAAACAAATCAGCACGGGGGGGGGGACAAAACCAAAAGAGAACTACAGCTTTAAAAAAAAAAAAATCCACAAAACAACCAACAAAACCCACCAAAAACATATTGGAAGATCAAGATTTATCTGGTTTGGGGCCATGGAGACTGTGGCAGCGAAACCTTAACCTCACAGTCTGCTAAAATAGGAGGGAGGGATAGAGCAGGGGCTACTTTTTACAAGAAAACTTAAACTTTGTTTAAAACTTTTGCTTTTTGTAACAATGTTGTAAGAGTTTTGCAACACTGGTATCAGAAATAGGGGAGGAAAAAAAAAAGCCACCAACGAGGATTGAACTTGGGAGAGGCTCAGCCCACCTAGGAAGAGGGTATCTTCCAAGAGGAGCTGGATGCACCCAGCGTAAGGGCATCCTTTAGAGATACTGGGCAGAGTAGACAAATATTTGCAGCGAAGCTCAAGGAGTTTGAGCATGACCATCCTCCAGCTGAAACCCCCTGAGCCAGAGGTCTCTCTTTCTGCTTCCACACACAAGAGGAGGTTCACACAAACCAGCCGGTTCACTTTGCATCCAAATGGACAGGGACAGTCACCCCTGGGTTACCCACAAGAGGAAATTACTTTTGAGGGATGGGGCAGTAACTTTTCAAGCTGGTCACATTTGGCCGCAAGCTCACCTCCCCACAATAACCAAAGCTAAAGCGAGAAAACATCATTTGTAGATGAGCACAGTGAATGGCTTGGGTTCTATTTCCCTCTAATATTTGCCTCAAGTCTTAGCATTTCCCCAAGCCTCTAGAAACGCAGCCATCTCCATTTTATCCAGACAACCCTGAAACTCAAAGCCCATCTCACAGGCAACGGCAAGACAGCCAGAATGGGCACCAGCATTCCCAGCTCCAAAACCAAGGGAGAGAATCTTTCTTTATGCAGTTAAATAAAGTACAAACCAAAAATCACAGAAAGCAGTAGTCTTAGAAAAAAGCCTAAGTCCCATCGCTGGCCATCGGTTCCATACCATAAACTGGGAAAGCTCTTTGTGCGAGGCGCCGTTCCCAGACATCCCCGATGAGACTGGAACAACTAGGCCAGGCAAGGGCTAACAAGATGGTGAGCTTCCAGGATCAGTAAGTTTTGAAACCGCCCGCGCTGGGCCGGGGAAGGAGGTTTACGCCGAGTGCCGACAGCTGCATCCCCCATTTGAACCACGATTTCCAACATCCCTCAGACAAACGCCATCCTTGAAAACCTCCCAAGCGTTGCAGGCCGTCCACGCGCGCCGAGGATTTTGGCGACGGTTTGGGGTGTGCTGCTTCTGCTCTGCAACATCCCCCAGCACCAATCCGCACACCCTCCTCGTGCCGGGCATCCCCCCCCAAAAAAAAGCAAGTTAATTCGTTCCGAGTGACGTTAACTCTCCCACCCTCTCGTGCTCCAGGAACCAAAGGGGAGCCCACATTTACTTCATTCCTGAAGCAAGCCAGATGCTAATTGCCTCCAAAGGTGAAAGGCTAGTGCCTTGGCCCTTTTATCATTGTAAATTCAGGTTCCTTCAAGACTTTGCGCTGCTGGGCCCGGAGAGCCTCCCCCCACCTTTAATGGTTTGGCATCAATAGGAGGGGGAGGGGAGTTCCCTTTCGCAAGAAGTTGCATCATTGAGAGACCTTATCCCCTTTCAAGATTTCGAACCGCATAAGGGATTCCCCCTCTTCAGAAATCACATCCTGCTCGAGGAGTTTTGTTCTTTAAGGCTTCGCGCATCCCACTGAACTTTTAAGCATCTTTGGAATTTGCATTCACGGGGCAATTACGGTCTTAAAAAAAAAAATAACACACAACAACAACAAAAAAAAAAGCACACGCCACCACGTTATTCACCCGGTTTATTGCCAAGGCGCTGGCAAGAATAGCTTTTCACAGCAAGCACAAAAGACTCCCTAGCAGGGCACACTTTGTTTGTAACGTTTGTAGCCGGAGCACTAAATATTTACGGAACATTAGCCACGCAGACGCGACTAGGAATTAAAGAAAAAAATACTAAGAAAAGGCACAAGAAAGTTACGAAAATAGGTAAAAAGGTACGAAAGCCGAGAGTTTTCTTCCCCCACGCGGGGGACGGCGGCGAAGGCACCGTCGCTCCCGCGGAGCCTCCGCGGAGCCGCACAATACGCGGC
>NW_010234342.1:0-16267 GCF_000690775.1 Eurypyga helias
CGCCCACAGCCGCTCTGCCCGCTGCCGTGGGGAGCTCCTGGGCAGCGCGGCGGCCTAACGTCCCCCTGCGGAGCGGGGCGGGCCAGTGCGCTGCCCCCAGCGAGCCGCTGTGGGGTAACGAGAACGGCTCAAGTAGTGAAGTTTGAAGGGAAAAATAGATAAGAGGAACGTGTGGTTAAAATCCTGGAGTTGAGCATGTGGTAAAGCAGGCGGACAGGGAAGGGAATAACGGGGGCTGCGCTGGAAACGCTCCAGGCCTGACGGGTGGCTAGAGGCCCACAGTGCAACTGAGGTCTTGCCTGGCCTGGTGCTTCATCCAGGTTACTGGTTGTGCACTTCATAACTTTGCCTCTTGGCCGCTTCTGCAGCCCGCAGGTTATTGCTCTGATTGCTTGGCGTTTGCCAGATGAGCGCTTTTAGCGTGAGTGCGCTTGACCGCGCTGCTGGGTTGTGCTCTCGCTTTTCACGTGAGTGGCGATCAGAACCGGATTCTCACTGCAGGCACAGCCGCGAGGGAGCGAGAAGTGGTTACTAGGAGATACGACGATGGGTTGATTTCGGTGAACTTTAGTGATTGTCTAAACAAGAGAAGCTAGGGCCAAGCTTGGATTTTTCTGAGGATGTTCTGCATGATTTTAGGTTTCAGGGGATTATCAGGTAGATGCAAGGTTGGCAATGAAGTGCTCTCGGTTATTTTTTAAAATTCAGAGCAAATCTGTTCACGGACACCTTTTTTGGGTTAGATAAAAAAAAATTTAGATCACTGCATATAGACTTGTACAGAAATAACTGAGACGGTGGATCAGACCCATCTAGTACGTTTCTTTCTCAGTCTTGTTTGAGGTCTTGTTAGTCTTTCATCTTCTGTTTGTTGGTTTAACTGTTTCACCCAGCTGTAATCAGTAACAAAGTGTCTACGGCTGAGCTCTGCAGGTTTCCCCTTTGATCAGCAGAGGCCTCAGCACGTGAAGCAGCTCGGCAGAACCATCTGTGGTACGCGTTCCATAGCTCAATTTTCCCCAACCTTCCCAAGTTGGGAGCGTGAGAAATAGAGCCCCGTGCCGAAAGGTCAGTTACCCCAACTGAGGGGACAGCAAGGGAACAGAATAGAAGTTGCTCACGCCAACAGCCGCGCAGCCCGGCGTAGCACCAGCAGACCTCCCCTGTGGCAGCTCTGACTGACGCTTGGCTTTGGGGGTGGAGGAGTGGTGCTTGGTGAGGAGGGGGAGGGAGAGCTCAGGCTTTCTTCAGTTCTTCTCAACTGCTGGAAAGGAGAGGCTGTGAGCTTCGGGGGTGGGGGTGTGGAAGCAGAAATGTAGCAGCGCTGGCTCTGGTGGCACACAGTATGCTGCTGCAGGGGCTTTGGTTTGAGATGTGCTGTGCAGTTTGCTGTCTGAGGTTTTGCTAGCAGCAGCTCTCTGTTTGTCAGAAGTGACTAAGTGAGGGCTTTTCTGTTAGACAGTGCCTCTGACAAAGACCCTAGGATGCGTTTTAATATCAGTTGTGTGTGTGTGTCTGCCAAGAGGCTTTACTAAACTCTGATATCTAGCTATTCATTGTCTGTAAGCTCAGTTTCCTGTACAAGACAATCCCTACCTTCTTTCCTTATTGCTTGAGAAGTATTGTATGTAAATGAGTTATTCTGAAAGCAAAACAAAGCTCCTTGAATATGTTTTGTGTACTCTTGAAGGAGACAGCCCAAAAATTTGTCAAAACGATAATTGAAAGCTAGGGGAAAGAGAGATTCATCTGTCATTGAAGAAACGTGAATATGTCTGGTTACATTTGACGTGGAGTCCCAAAGGGGCTTGTAGTCGCGGGAGTTTTTTGAGGAGGTGTTATCCTCATGAGCATTTGTGAAATCAGAAGCAGCTTGCACTCCGTTACGTTATAAACAGAATAAGATTATGGTCATCCCTTTTATGCAATGAAAATATTTTCATGGAGTCAGAAGTGGAATGGCAACAAACTGAAAGAAGTTACAAAGACACAACTATTTGTTTGGGTACACGGGTCTGTTTCCTACACAAATGCTGGATGAACCCAGCCGCAGGTGGGTGCGGAGGATCAGCCAGCACGTTTGTGGTGCCACTGCAGTGCTGCCCAGTGGCTGTTCCAAGGCTCCCGTGTGCTGGTTGTAGCTACAGCGCATCTCCAAGCTTTGTCCTGGGCCCACCCAAGCTTTTTCAGGGTCCTCCACCTGCCCAAAGCACCCTGCGTCGAGGGGGCTACAGCCCGTGGGGCAGGCTGCACGACGCAGCCGTAGGAGTGAGGTGCAGGCAGTTGATGAGTGGTGCCGTACTTCCATGCTCGTGTGGTAATTGTGGTGAGGGCACGGCTAGCAAGTCTTGCTCAGGAAAACCCTAACAAGACAGCTTCTCGCTCCCTGTTATACAGGCAAAAAAAGGTAAAATGCTGAAGCTTTCTGTTCGGGTTTGTTTTGAAGACGGAAGTTTGTATAGGTGCTTGTAAAATTTATGGGTGTTTTCAGCCTCTTCAGTATCACCATGGGAAGTGCCAAAATAGAAGTGCTAGTGTAATGTTTGAGCAGTCAGAGCCTACACTTTTATCCTCCCCTTTGCAAGTAGGTATTTTCTTTCTTCATTTTAGGAATGTTACAGCTTAGTGAATTGTCTTTATAGCAGTTTAGGAATATGAGTGCAAAATCATGACTCCCCGTAAGAGTGCAGGGCCACTGTTGAAAGTATGCCTTTTCAGCTTTGTGTGCAAGCAAAGGTGCAGGACAGCGACTGCTGCTCCCCGTTTCTGGAAGAGTGCTCATCAGGAGCAACAGTACACCGGGAAGTGTAATCTGTTATTCAAAAGGGACTCTGGCTTGGTTTGTTACATTAAAATCGGCAAATTAAAGCTGAACTCAAATACTCACATTTTTCCTGGATAGTAAATTCTCTTGAGCTCATGCTGTGAAATGGGGTAACAGGGATTCCAGTGTGGCAGGTCATTGCAGTGTGACATCGCGGGGGAGATGTGAGGAACTGCTTGCTAGCCAGTGTGAAAAACCAAGCCTAATCACAGACACTAAAAATTAAGCAAAGCGTTTGCACATATTTAGATCAGGCAAAAACCAGGCAAGATGCTGCTTTTCTCATCTGCTTCTACCCAAACCGTTCAGTACAGTATCAGAATGAAAAATGACAACACTTTGTCATCTGTTCAAATTGATATTGCACTCTCTGCAGTGACAGCTGAAAAGGCCCACAGGTGCCATATAAAGAGGTGACCATGTTGTCATATTTCATTTAGGCATCCCTCTGCAAAGCCATAATTACCTAATTAGGTTGTTAATTAGGAGATTAGCATTTCACTATATTGATAGAATGCTCTTTGCAGGCATGAGTCTAGATACAGATTTGTCTGCCCTAATTTATAATATCTGCATTTTTTTATACTTACTTATTTCCTTAAAATCTTGATGCAAGATAGCTCAGGTTAGTGGAGAATCGCCTCGTTTACGACTAAATGGAGATTTGACGAGACCAGGAAACAAACAGAGGCGCGTGTACAGTTTCCACGCATACTCCAGTAGTCTCTCCTTCCTGCCCTAAAGCTCAATAATTAAAATATCGGAGTTGGTGTAATTTGCATCCTGATTAGTATGACAACAAAACCAGCCAAATTCCAAGCGGTTCATAAATACAGAAATACGTGGCTAATGCCAGGTTGATTTACAGGTCTAAAAAGTGACAGATTATTTGTTGCAAGTTGTGTGTAATGTAGTGTTTCCTCAGCATAACTTTCAAATCCTGGTTTCACTTGTGAAAGAGCACCTCTTTAAATGATTATTTCCTTTTAATGGTAGGACCCAAAGCATGAGTGACAGCTTCTCCAGATAAGTATTCATTCTTAAACACACTCAAGCTTTTGTTGAAACATAAGCTTGAATTTTCATATATTGTGGTTCACTTCCCTTTATCCACCGTGCGCAGGAGTCTGCCTGGCGTTCGAGCGTTTTGATTATTTGTGCTCTGCAAAGGCAGATAACCAGAGCTGTTTCTTTTGCGATTGCAGACAGAAGTTAACTGTGAAATGATCCCGCAGAACCTAGGTCAGAAACGGGGAAGTCTGTTTGCACCGTCCTGCTCCAGCTTGTATGATGGGGGATGTCAAATTTTCTGTTCTGATCTGCCTATTTTTTGGTTAGTTTTTAAGATCATTTTAAAGAACCACAGTAAGAGCCAGTGCTTAAGCCCAGTGACTGTGGAACCCTTGAGCAATGAGGTGACTGTCACGTTCTGTGATGCTTCCCACTTGCTGTATTTTGAGATCGTTAGTAATTGGTTTAGATCCAGGTTGGACCTTCCAGAAGTTACACCTTTGGAAAGTTTTTATTTACCTGGAATAGAGCTGTAGTTGTGTATTGCTTCCTTAAGGAAGACAGTCCATGTAAACGTATTTTCTTCTCAAAACAAACAAACAAACAAAAGCTACAGCTTTGCAGAATAAGAGAGGTTTTTTTTCCCCCTGCTTCTCACTCTTTAATAATTTAAAGAGCAAAATAACCTTGTAGGAATTGGCTCGAGGGTTTTGTGGAGTTAACAGCTGCTTTTAGCTGTTTGAACCAAAGGATTCCTAAAATGATCCTGTTGAAATTAGCAGAATTTTGAAGTCATAGCTCTTTCCTGTAGCAGAACATTTTCAGTTGCTTACAGCTTTCTCTGATTTTTATCATTTGTTTTAGCTTATTTAGATGTCTGAGCAGATTTTCCCCTGTACTACCTGATGTATTTTGAAGCATGAAAGGCATACATGTCAGAATTTTTGCATGGAAAATATTCCTTGCCCTTCAGCCAGCTGTAGCATGTCACGGAATGGTGGCGTGAGCTCGTGGTTTGAGGAATATTGTCCGTAGGTTGAAGATGAGCCGGCGGTACAGGGTTGTGTTTGCTGGAGCTGTAAGCATTTAACCCGATGTCTGTGAACTCCTTACAGGGACAGGTGGGGTGCAGGAAAACGTGCCTCTTGTCATTAGTTTCATTTTATCAAGCAAATTCTGCCAGAAAATGTTGAAGGAGCCTGTGCGTGAGCCCGGGGAGTGGAGCGGGGGGCAGGGGGCCATGGAGGGCAGGCTTGGGGTGTGCTGCCCCACTGCTGCCAGGCCTGAAATGCTGCTGGCCATGGTGCAGAGCCGCCTTTCGCTGGGCAGTAACAGGGAGAGATTCTGTCCCGTTCAACCATGTGTATTTAAAACAAACCAGAAAACAGTCAAAATTAACCGTGGGTTCCCCAGAGTAAGGTGACCTGTGCTCAGCGACTGCTTCGTGCTCAATGTCAAATCTTTTCCCCTGAAGACAGTGGTAAGAGCAGGCTGACACAGGGTTTCAGCCCCCAGGCCCATGTGGTCCAGCACTGGAGCAGCGAGCTGTGTCTGGCTGTCTGCTGTTGTAGTGTGTTGATGGGATGGATGGGAAGGATGGCAATCCTAAGAGCTGTGTGTTCAGCCTGTCCTTTCCCCTTATCTCACTCTCACTTTGATACCTCGTGACACTTGATGTAAGATAACTTGTGAATGTAAATCAGGCTGGGGTTTGGGATATGTATGGGGGTTTTTGGTGAGGAAAGTGAGAAAATGGTCTGTTTATTTACATAAATGCAGCATATCAAGCAAGCGGGAGGGTCACAAGAACACTTCATGTGTTGTGCAGATGGAGTTGCCTCCCCAGGTTCAGATGGGTGAAACACCTGGGTGTTTCAGCTATAGCCTGTAGGACTGCGTATCTTCTTTTCAAGACCTTTGTCTCACCTACTGGGGGCTGCGTAATTCGTTAGAAGGTTCTGCATTACTGATTGTAGGCTGTGTTATGAATGAGGTTGGTGTGCATAACAGCCTTGTTTCCCTTGCTGTGAGAGCCTATGGATGCCATAAATATAGCAGCGGGTTACTGGAAGAAGAACACTCCTCATAAAAACAGTAGACTGAGATCCAGCTGTCTGATTTTGCTACCAAGCTCCTGTGAAACCTGGCAAGGCGGTCAGCCTCTTGACGGTGCAAGTGTGCAGCTTTGTGGATGTTCTGTCGGTAGCGAGGGGCTGTGCCCTCCACGGCCTGTGGGGCACATCAGAAACACAGGGGTGAGGCCAGGGAGAAGGTGAGAGAGGGCATTCATACCCGGGTGGTGGTTAGGTAATAGAAAGTGAGGCAAGTGAGTAGCAAAATCAGGAAGAAAGTGAAGGGCTGATTCTCTATGTCATTTATTGCATATTCTTCAGTCATAAACAAGCAAGTTGCTGATGCTCAAAGTCCCTGAATTCCATTAAATTCAGCTACTCCCTGTGGATGGGATAATCGTGTGGGGGCATAAGGCATGCAGAAGAGGCTGTATGCTGGCAACCCTCAGTAGATCCAGAAATTGATCTGTAGTTTTGCTGGAACTGATGCCACGGAGGTGGTGAGACGTTCGGTTTGCAAACCTTCTCCTCCGAATTCCTTCACATCATTGGAGGTCACTGTTCCTCCCAGCAGGGCTGTGCCATCGAGTCGTGTTTCCCCTTTAGCAAAGGGAGGACCCAGGGAGCATTGTGTAGGTAACAGCTACTAAAGCATGGCATAAAAATCTGAACTGAACTTTGGTGCCTGAACTTTTTCCCAGGGTTTTTGTGAGGAGCGTTAACTGTTCGTGGAGTTTCTGCGTAACATCCATTTAGTGAGAAATGAGTTTTAGTGTGTCCTTTGAAAATTCTGCAGAGGAGAAAGAAACGATGTGTTTGTGTTGCACTTTCGGGTCTGAAATAGAACTTCTGGCCATTTCTCACTGTTTGTGTTTACGGGAAAGGTGATTGCGTGTGTGAAACCCCAAAGAAGCGTGGCTAAATCGGCACATGGACTGGGAGTAGCGGGAAGTCGGGGTGTGGAGTAGAAAGGTAAAATTCTCGCATCTGCTGTTACGTGTTGTTAACTCCCTTAGCAGACATTAAATCATTTCAAGTACAATAATAGTGTGGGAGGTAAATTAACTAACCATTAACAATCTTATAAATACACAATTAACATGCCAACATTTATATGACACATTGATGGGGCAGCAGTAATTTTTGATTGGGAGTTTGCAGACCTTTTCGGAGCTGAAGGCGCCTGCTTAGTTTAAACAAGTTCTTGCTGCTTGCAGGTAAGCATGGCCTTTTCTAATACGCGGCGTGTAACAAAGGTTAAGGAACATTCTCAATGCGCTTTTCAATATCTGTGCGCTGTACCCGTGGTGGTGTGTGCGCTCACCGAGTCTTGCAGCACCGGGCACACCAATACGGCTTTAAAGGCTTCTCATACCGTGGTTACAGCCGGGGCGGGATATTCTCCTTACAGCCTCTTGCTTTGAGGACACTGGGAAACCCTCTGGGGAGAGCAGGCCTACTTTCTGTAATGGAAATAGTCAGGAAATAAAAAATAGACCGTGGAGGCAGAGCTGCTGGGGCTGGCAGGGACCTCTGGAGAGCTGGTCCAGCGCCCAGCTCTATGCAGAGCCGGCTGGAGCGGGTTGCTCAGGGCCTTATCCGTTGGGTCTTGACTATCTCCAAGGATACTGATGGAGCAGATTTAGCTAATAGCATAATTTATGAAAATGTATGGTAGGAGTAGTGTATTAATAACAAGCAGCATGTCAGTTTTATTTCTCTACCATGCTTTTATTGAATTCCTTCTTGCTGCTGGGTCTGTTGTTTAATATAATACTTCTGCATTTGTCTGTATTTTTTTTCAAGCAGAAAGGGCAGAGTCTCTCAGGAAAAGAAATGGCAATATTTGTGGCCAAGGGAGCAAAAAAGCCAAAAATTACAAAGGATGTAAATAGTGAGCATTGTAATGAGCGGATGCTGATGTGTGGTGATAGGGAGGGTGGGTTTGCAATTTGCAATACACTTTCAAAATTCTGCTCTTGTTGTGATTCGGCAAGCATCCAGGTAAAGCTTTACTTATACTTTCAACCATTTACATGCAGCAACTGATTTGTGGGGCTCCTGTTAACACACCTTTCCCTTGGAAGCATAGAAGGGAAACGAGGAAATTTGCTGGTCCTGGAAGGAGCTTCTCTGCTACTTCTCCTTCCCTTCTGCTAAAATCCGCCAGGAGGAGGACAGCTGCCTTTATCGGATTTTCATGGGACATGGCTTTGTGTCGTTCAAAACAGTTTCTTTTCCTTTGGTATTTTCTTCTCGCTGACAGAAGCTTTGCAAACAGCAAGGACAGGGTTTGTTGTGGTTGTTTCTACAGTCAAAACTGCATAAGCACGTTTAGTTCTGTAGGTGGTATTAAAATGTGTTTTTCTCAGCTGCGCAGTGGTTAGGAAAGCAGTGGGCATTCTGAGCCTGCAGAATTGATGTCGAGCCTTGCATCCCTCTGCGAGTTGTATTTAGAACCCCAGCAGCCTCCCTCTTCCCCCAGCTTTGAGCGCCGCTGCTGGAAGGCAACCTCAGCTCCCCCATCTCTGGGTATAGTTCTGTAGGTGGTATTAAAATGTGTTTTTCTCAGCTGCGCAGTGGTTAGGAAAGCAGTGGGCATTCTGAGCCTGCAGAATTGATGTCGAGCCTTGCATCCCTCTGCGAGTTGTATTTAGAACCCCAGCAGCCTCCCTCTTCCCCCAGCTTTGAGCGCCGCTGCTGGAAGGCAACCTCAGCTCCCCCATCTCTGGGTATTCCAACTGGTGCTCTGGCAGCTGTTCACCATCGGGCTGAGCAGCCGGAACATTAGGAACTGGTTTTTCTTTTCAGGTTATTTTCAGCAGGTCATTTTTTTGAGCCAGCTCACCTCCCAGCTACACAAGGGCTAATGCCAGGCTTTGGGAGGTGGTGGAAGGATCTGAACGGAGCCAGGCAGGAGCATGGAGTTGCCCCTTCCAGGAGCAGCCCAGCCTTGTGTTAGATTAACATAACTGTAAATCCACAGCTACAGCGAAGTAGGATAACAGTACCACGCTGTTATGGGGGGTGAAGAGACATCAAGACCCTTCCTTGTTTTGTAAATTCATTACTTGAAATAGACAGGTGTGTGTTTTGTGTGTTTTCTCTCTGTCCTTCTCCATGTAGTACTTGGAATATTCTGCCTTGGAGCAACCATTTGTTGTAGAGTAATGGGAGGTGTCTGGAGGTGTTTTGTTCTTTGTCTTGGGGTTCAGGTTTCAAGCTGTCCTCACAGACCTCTGTTCTTCATGTGGATCTCAGCAGTGTCACTTCAGTAAACTGCAGCAGAATTAAAGTATTTCACTGTGTAAAACTGACTCAGGTTTGGTGCATCCAAAATATAAACCTCTTTGAATCAGGGTTTTGTTGTTGTGTTTTTGTGGGGGGTTTTTTCCTAAAATGCTGTGCACGTTTTATTTCCAGGTACGTGTGTCCATGGAACAAGATGGAGAGAAGATAGTATAGGGAAGTGCTGGGCTTGTGGACAGAATGGCTTTCCTGGACAACCCAACAATTATACTCGCTCATATTCGGCAGTCCCACGTGACCAGTGATGACACAGGGATGTGCGAAATGGTCCTGATAGATCACGATGTCGACCTGGAGAAGTTTAATCCCTCGTCAGCATACGGGGACAGTGGCTCAGAAACACAGGGAAGCAACGGTGAGACTCAGGGCTATGTGTATTCCCAATCAGTCGATATTACCTCAAGCTGGGACTTCGGAATCAGAAGACGATCAAACACAGGTAAGTGGTGTTTGCAGCCAAGATAACATTCGCCTTTTACGTTCGCTTTTTATCAGTCTGGCTTGCACGGACAAATAGAGCATGACTAGCTAGATATCTGTCAGCCTGTTCCTTTGTAACATTGAGACCCTTTTTATAAAAGGACATGTAATGATTCAGTTGCGTTAGTGTGCTGTCAACTGAGTTTTAATTGCTGTTTTACTTATTCATGTATGGAGGAGCACTGAGCTAGTCAGTTTTATGTGTAAAAAAATCTAAATTGTAAAGACATCAAGTCTAACTCCAAAGTACATGAAGAGTCTTTGATATTTCTATTGTCATTGTCTGGAGGGGTGTTAACTTCTGAACAGGATAGTTATTTTCTGAGAAAAATCTACCTAGTGAGGCGTCAAATCGATTTGTTACAAAAGAGGAGTGAAGTGTGATGTGAGCCAACGGAGTGATTTGTCTACACTTTGTCTTCTGAAATTTTATTTCTGAGAAAAACCTTGAGCTAGGATTTCAGTTACCAAATTGGGAAGTGGAAGGGTTTACACCCTTTCAAAATACGCTCAGTTTGAGTGGACTGGAAGAAAGCTGTCCCAGTTGTTGGTCCCTGTGAGGGATATTCGGACTTGAACTTATACTCGAGGAATGCTATGGACCAAAACTCTGTGATATAAACTATATATGAAAAGGTTGGTGCAGGTGGGTCAATACTGATCTCGCTTTTTATTTTTTTTCCCTGTTACAGAATATATTTTTTCAAATGGTTTTTGAAGGTTTATAACACCACCTAGAGCTCAAAGAAAACATCTGTGCTCCACCTAGCAGGCAAACCATTGTAGGGTGTTGAGTATCTTGAAACACCTTTTAGAAATAAGTGGTTGTTCAAAGTTGCAGAATTGACGGGGCGCTGACCTCTTGTGATGGAGAGCTGGATCTGGACGTAAGATGAATCTGTAGCTGACTTAGGGCACGGGGAAAAGCTCGGTGTGCCAGACTGCCTCGCGTTGTCCTTGAGGTCTTGTTCAGCTCAGCTGACGGTACAGTTTATGAGGAAGGAGAGGCAAAGTTTACAGTTGTTTTTGCTCCAAAAAATAATTGAGAAGGATGATTTCTCCATGTGAGTAGGCTTGATAATCTCCATTTAAATTATGGGTTGAAACCATTTCAGGTTCCAAGTGGTTGGCATATTCCAAAACAACGGGCGGGAGACTCAGTCCCTGGGGGAGCCGGTTTCTTGCCGCTTTTCATCTGGCGTGTCTTTTATGTTCCGTTGTGTGCTGGTGCCACCAGGAACCCAAGACAGTTACCAAGGCAATCGTCAGGCTACGATTTGAAACAGAGCAGTGTGGAAAAAAGCCCACAAAGAATGCAAGCTGGTCAGTACTGAACCCTTTTGAAAAATACAGGAAGAGGCATAAATTAACTAAAGTTAACTCTTCTCAACATGAATGCTTTTTGTGTTACACAAGTACTTATCCACGTTCTTGGGGGAAGAAAAGAGTTACACACCCCCATAGAGCAAAGTGCTTGTACATCTCATATGTACAAGAACTCCTTAACTGTGCAATCTGCAATTTTTGCTCCTAAAATGGGCAAACATAAGGACATTTCTTTGCTGAATCCATAACTACCTGAGCAGGTTTGGAAAGGGAAGACTGTAGTTTTGTGTATCAGCAGGTAACAGTGGCTGACTTTTTTCCCATGCAAACTCTTCTTTATTGTCCTTGGTTTTACACCCTGCTAAATAAAATGATTTCTGCTTATGCCATCTTTGACCATTGTTTTTGGGCAGAATATAACCTGTTACTGTCTTTTGCAAAGCTGTTTTAATAAAAGTGCCTTACCAGGGTGGTGCCTGTTCCATAAAATGTAGAAATGATGCGTTACTGCAGAAACAACACATCTCCACGGAGACTACGGAGGTGTTGGTTATTCGGTAGTTCTCAGGTGGCTGTGCAGATTTGGAAGTGAATTTTCTGTTCGTTCTAATATCCAAGTTATCCCCTCAATCTTGAAAGGGACGTGCAGTGAGGTGTTAGGGTACGGCACGTCGTGCCTGGGGAGAACACGGGTCGTGTGCCGCCGCGTTCTTCCTCCGTTTCTGCGGGAGCAAGATGGGGCTTCGGCTCTGGGCTCCACCTCCTCACTGCCTCCTTCCGCCGCATCCAGGGGTGTTAAAACCTCAGGTGGAGACAGGGCTGTGTTGGGTGTATGGGAAAGCAGGAAGCTCCCGATCCACGTGGCTGGACGCACAGGCTCATCTAGCTGCTGATAGTTCATGAAACAGGAACTGCATTTGGTCGGAGACACTTCTCATGCGAAAAGCTTTCAAGCTAACACGCTTAGTGTGGGAATGAGCCTCAAGTAACCCAGACTTCTAACGGGTGCGGATAATTCCATCTGATTGGGAGTTGCTATAATACAGTCCCACAGTGAGTGATGGTCTGCGATCAAGTGTAGGTAGAACGGGAGGGGGTGAGTGAAGGCGTGACTGCGCTTGGTGCATTTGATTTGACAAGGCGTGGCAATATCAAATAGGAAAAACCAGGCATTATTCTTATTGCTATTCTACCTTTTTTCCTTTATCCGTTGTTTATGTATTAATCTAACAGATATTTTATGGTGGCCTGTTTGGGAAGAAGGGGTTTGGAAGGCAATTTTGAGCCACAGTCTGGACAGGAATTGGAAAAGCCCCAAGCTGTTTCTTTCAGAACAGAATACCTGTGCTCCAGTAGTGTCTCACCCAGTGTTTAAGCTTAGAAGCAGGGATACATCCTCTCTTCACTGAGAGTAAGATACAGAGAGGTGTTTAGGCACCAACCTGTGTTGACAGAAGTGGGAAATAGGACCCGTGTCCCTGTTCGTGTTGCTGCCTTGAGCTACTCGCCGCAGCTCTCAAACCTCAAAGGATTTTGTTCATCAGTTCCCAGGTTGAGAGTTTATGTGGGGGCAAAAAAATTCACTTGTGTGTACGATTCAGCTCAAAGCCTAAATGTAAAAGAATAATAATGGGGGGATAGAAAATATTTATTATCCTTATTTTAATTGGTGAAATGGCTCAGGGAACTCAAATTGTATCTAAAAATTGTCAGAATAATTTAGCATTTTGGAGTCTCTTCTACAAACACATTTTGGTTAATGAATGATCTCAATGTATCAAAAATTGCTAATACATCCAGCAAATTGTTTCCTTCAGTGATCAACATTATTAGCCCTAATTCCCAGTCTAATCTGCTTCCCCATTTTGAGTGGTCACTTCTTAGCATTAGTTATTTCTTGTGCTCGTTGCCATCGGTAGCTTCTACCGGGTTCAGCTGACCATTTCCTGCGAGAGACCTTACTGTTACCAAAGAGATAATTTAAGGTGTTATCTGGTGCCCTGGCCTGTAAATTCTTTGATGTTATAACTATTTTAGGCTTTTTTCCAAACCGTATTTTGAAGATGGAGTCAAAATATACGTAAAGAAATATTATATTCATTTTAGGATTTGACTAATGTTGTGAAGATACAAATCATTTATTTTACTACCTATAAACTGTTTCAGCACACTGAAGAAAAAGCTATGCTAATTTATATAGCTTTGACATTTTATAATTTTCATGATTTTTAGATAAAGGATTTTATATTTAAAACTTTAATAGTCTAGTCTGAGTTCATTTATCTTTAATTTTTGAAACGGGTAGAGTAATTCATAACAGTAATTTTATTCCTGTAATGTAATATTCACTTCAGTTCATTTGTGCATTAAAATTCCTTTAAGACCGTTATTAATGATTTATATAATGAAATGTCATATTAATCACAGAAGTTTTCACATTTTATTATTCTCTTCCATGTTAATACTATCTTTATGATCTCTATTAATGTTTTATATCCTCTAATTTCAATTATAAATCAAGAACATTTTCATGTTTTTGTTGGTATTTGCTTTTCAGGGGTGCCACCTTTAAAATTTTATGACTTTTTCCCCTACATATGCAGTATAAAACATCTTTATTCATATAAAGGTAGTTAATTATGTCTTTGTTTATAGTAAACTTTCATTGACAAACTTATAGTTGTAATATTTCTTTTCAAGCTCAGAGACTAGAACGTCTGCGGAAAGAGAGACAAAATCAAATAAAATGCAAAAATGTTCAGTGGAAGGACAGAAATACTTCTTACTCAGGTAAAAAGACACAATCTTCTCTTTTCCTGCTGTGTTCGTTTCTGCTTTCGATGGTTACAGTGTTTTCAGTTTGTCATTTTCACTGAAGCTTTCAAATCATAGAGGAAATGCCAATTATTGTGTTTGCCTTCGTGCCCCAGTTGTGTGTTTCCCATAGTTTATTGCCTGGGGGGGTGCCCCAGGCCTCTCCCATGTTTTCAGCTATGACTGGGGTGTTCACATTGTTAATAAAGGCAAAGGAAAGACCAAATGTTTACAACCTGGTTTGTTGCTCTGAACTAATTCTAGTTGCTGCTTTATTTTTTTGTGATGTAAGGTGTTAATTCAGCGTGTGTGTGTTCTGTCACCTTGTAGCGTCACTGTCTTCTGAGGCTCCTATTGTCTCAGAGAGCAAGAGCTGGATATAGCAGAGCTCTTGGCGTTACTGGGAGGTTTGTAAGGACAGGGCACGTCAGCACCGTGGGGAGGTGGTTGGCAAGTGTCCACATTCAAAGTGCAGGATCATTATCTCCGCACACATTGCGGCTTTCTGGCTCCTGCCCGTGGCGCTCGGCGTACCCGAGGTGGTGAAGAATTTCGTAGAGCTTACTCTTGTAAGCTTGTTTTTGTGGTTACTATTCTAGGTAACGGGGAGACGTTAAGAAATTACGTGTATGTATGATCTACGTAAGTGAAAGTGTAATCAGTGCTGCCTCAGCTGATCTAGCCTTTCCCTGGAAAACTAGTACGACTGATTTTTCAAAGAAGATGGGGTGGGTTTTTTTCTTTTTTAATTATATAATTAGGTATTTCTGACTGGATGTTCTACATAATTTAAATTGTAATATGTGAGATGAAAAATCTGTCTCAATTCTCCCATTTTATAGCTCAAGTGAGTATCTATCCCTGTTGCATTTGACACACATTCCAACCTTTGTAAGGTCTGTCATGCCTACTTCTTTCAAAATTTGTGTGTATCTTAATGAGGTCCCTGTGTAATCTCCCTTTTTTTCCCCCAAATCTTTGTATCTTCCTGGCTGTCATTTGCAGAACCTTCTCCAGCTCTATATTATCTTTTTTTTCAGGGAGTGAACAAAGCTGCTCACATGAGCAACACGGTTGCACTAATCCTTAGCACAGGCTTCAGTGATGTTTGAGACCTCTATTAATGCATTCTAAAATGCCTTTGCCTTTCTACTTCTGTAAGCAGAGTTGTAGGTTTTAAAGTTTAATTTACCGTAACCTCCAACCCTTTGCTCAATATTTTATAGCATTTGACCAGTAATGGTGCAATTCCCTCTCTTTATCCTGAACTATGCTGCTTGGTGTTCCTTTGCACTGAGTCTCGTGCAGGCTCCAGGCTACGGCTGGGTCTGTGCTGTTTGTGTTGCTTTGTTCACGTGGGCTCCACCGTGACATCCGGTTCCCCTCTCGTGCCGCCCTGAAGATGGACTCAGTCTGCCAACCAGCAGTAGTGGAGGTGTCCCCTCTGCAAGAAGGTGCTGGGGCAGCAGTCAAATAGCTCCGTCCCTCCCTGGGGCAGAACAAATTTAAATAAAAAGTAAGCTACATCACACTCCAGGCTCTTGGGATCTCTGACAGAGCTGATTTTCCTTCTCTGTGTAGTCACGGAGATTCTGCGTGTTTCTCACTTTGGTGCCTGAAGGACATCACAGTAGGAGGAGGCCAGGAAAAAGGGGAGCACTCCTGGAGGGAGTGTACCGTGTCTTCCTCTTCATCGCATGTCTGTGTGTGAGACTTTGTTCCTTCAGTTGAGCGTTATTGGACAACGTGTATGAAAGCACTAACAACGGGAATAGCTGTTCTCAGATGGGGGAATTGGGCTGCCGCCATCTGACCGTGTTTGTCGGAGCTTCAGACTAGGTCGAGCCTGCGGTTGCCCCCACGCAAACAGAAAGGGTGCTGGGAAGTTGTTGTTTTGTCAGTCTGAGGATACCACCCCCAGAGACCCCGTCAGAAAGGGGTCTGACTGGAGAGAGACACTCCTCCTCTGTCCTGGGGAAACAGTGCGGGGCATGTAGTCAAGAATGGAGGAATCTGGCAATTGAGTGGGTTTTGTGATTCCCATTTTTAATTGCTGTGTACAGAAACAAAAGTACACTGACCAGGATAAAGGGAACGTCTGGGGTAGTGAGGGGAAAAAAGACTCTCTCCTCCTCATCATCTGTCTGCCTACTGTCTTGAGCCAAGCGGTTTGCACCCTCAGGGATGAAGCCGAAAGATGAGGTGGCGGTAGCGTACAGGCGTGCACAAGCCAATCCCCGTGCGCTTGGAGCCGCGTTGGGGATTAACAAGCAGAAAGACGCTGCGGGGGTAGTGACCGACTGGGAGTGTAACACCCTGCAGGTCTGGGTGTGTTGTTCTGCCGCACCACCGGTTCACATCACCCTTCTGTGCATCGGATCTTGGGTGAAGTGGCAGGGGGGGGGGCGCCCCGCGCCGTGTGGGGGGGGAA
>NW_010234342.1:16298-23798 GCF_000690775.1 Eurypyga helias
GCTGTGTAGAGGTGAAATCCTGTTAGTAAAACAGTCGGTGGGTCCCGTAAACCGAATATGGGTAAACGTACAGAAGGTTACTCTTTTTTTATCAAATACTAGGTGTTTTTAGATGAAAGCAAGAAATAAAGCATTGTATTTACATCTACATTCATTTGTTTTGAAGCATATAAAATGTATATTAACCATATATGGAGAGAATCCTTCAAAAGCCTGGCATTCGGCCCATATAGAATAGCTCAGATAGCTAACAGCCACAAAGGGTGAGCCATACGTATAGGCCAAGGGCAAAACAATTTTAAGAATTACAATTATGCAATTAAAGCTAGTTTAATGTAAAGATATGAGAATTTTTTCACTAAAATTTGAGAATTTTATATTTTTTGTATTCAGTATTTTTAATTGAAGCTCACAGCCAGAGTCTATCAGGAATTATTTGAAAAAATGCTCAGTGGAAGGTTGAGCCTCTTCTAGCTTTCTGCACAAATGTTTAGAAGGTTTTGGGTTCCTTTACCTAAATGTGTTGATTTTTTTGAAATTATGAAGTTTTCTGAAAAACTGTATCTCAGCCAGCTGAATGTACAATCTTAGCGAATGTACTGTTATTTAAACCCTTCAGTGTGAGATACTTGATTTGAGTAAAAGCTATACAAAACTCAAAGCAAACAGATGTCACGCTGATGACTGCAGAAGAATTCTTGAGATCCTCTTCTTGCGCATCCCAGCAAAGGAAATGATAAACAAAACATCCCAACATTTCCCTGGAGACGAAACGTGAAAAGCCTTGCTTTTTCACTTGTACCAATAAAACCTCCTATTGAAGCCCAAGGTAGAGAGTACTTTCCACATGCCCGAGAAATACCAGTGAAGGGTGATACTCCAGTATAATCATAACTGAGATTTTTGGGGTTTTTTAAAGAGTTAAGCTCGTTAAAAACCCGAATACCTAACAGAGTTCAAGTTGCCACATTTAAAAAGGATTTAATCAAGCTTTTTTGGTTAATCACAGCCTCTCACAAGACTGTTGGGTATCTCTTAGTGCCAGTATTTAGCACTTTTGCCAACTGTCTGAATTTTCAGGCAATCTGCTCGTGAAAATAAGCTGAACTTTTGACTAGTTATAATTTGACAAGTTCTAATTTCGCACTTTAAGAAATTAACCAGCTCCCTGCGGATCAAGTCCCAAGTCATTTTGCCATAGGAGCAGTTTCATTTCCCGGGGGGAGCAACATGTAAGTCTCTGAGCTGTGAGAGAGCACAGAGCCGAGCCGCCGGTCTGGGAGAGCTGCTGTTCGCACTCGGGCAGTGATTGATGGAGTCTGGGGGTACTCGGTTCCTAGAGCAGATGTGGGAAAACTTGTCCAGATTCAGTCGCAGTGTCTTGCAGATGAGACCCACTGGTGCTAATATGCTAAAACACCCCAGGCTCTGTCCTCATTTCGCAGTGTCCTTACGGCAGAAGAAGCCCTAATTTTTAAATTTTTTGAAGTATACTGTAAATTTTGAGTTAAACTGTTGCTGGAAATTCAGCTATGCGGTCTTCATATTAAAAGGGCTGTTTGTTGGAGGCTTTTATGAGCCTTCATAGACCACACAAAGAGTGCATTTGTATGTGTGTCAGCAGTTCTTTTGCATAGCATTTCCTGTTCGTTTAGCAAAAGGTAGGCAAGCAGAAGGACCAGGAATGCGTAATTCTCTCTTTGAATATTGATTTTTTTATCTTGACTCATGTGGATCTTGTAGTGATTGATTCCATTCTCTGTAGGAGTAAAAACCCATCTTTACCTCAGCCTAAACAGTAGCATTGTTCAAACTTTATAGTTTCCTATCTTTGGGCTATGAAGGAGCGGTGGTAGGTTCTGCCCTGCTAAAGCTTCTGTTGTTTTCTGTGTTTCATTTTGTCCTCTCTCTTATAATGCTATCTTTCCATGGTAAACAGTAGCCTCTGTGCATCTCCCAGTACAACTAGTACTACTCCATCCCTGCTGCTCCAGGGACGGTTGAGTCACCGTCCCGGGAGGGATCCAAGAGTGTAGACGGGGTGCTCAGGGACATGGTTTAGTGGTGGCCTTGGCACTGCTGGGCTAACGTCTGGGCTTGATGAGCTTAAAGGTCTTTTCCAACCTAAAGGATTCTCTTGATTCACTCTAATATCTCTTCTGATCTACAGCAGAGGAGCTGAGCTCGCTATTTGAAAAGAAGAATTTCAGAGTAAAGTCTCCGAGTTCCGGGAAGCAGTCAATACTGTCCGTGCGACTGGAGCAGTGTCCGCTGCAGCTGAATAACCCCTTCAACGAGTACTCCAAATTTGACGGCAAGGTAAGTGGACCACCTGTTTTCTCTCATCTCCAGGTGGCCCCTGACCTGAAGATGGTGGCCTTAGGCAGTTCTGGTGTTCATTTATTTGTTCAGGCTTTAATTAGCCTTTACAGTAGGCTATCAGTTATTTTAAAGTGTTTATCTAGGAACATGCTTCTCTTCGTCTTAAATATAATGGTTCCAGGTTCAGTAGAACTGTTTTTCCCATTTCGTTACAGAATTACGCCATCCCTCAGGCACCCTTCACCCTGCTGTTTTCCCCGGCAGGTTAGTTAGTAAACGCTGAGTGTGGCAGAGTCCAGGACATCTCTCTACAGAGGTGAAACCCTTTGTATAAATGACTGGCTATTTGGCATTTTAAAAAAAATCTATTCTGTCTGGCCACATCACAGCCCTTGCTGAATATTCCATGATTTATGCTGTCTTTATCCTCAAAATGCTCTAGTGAGAGTGGGCAAAAGCCACTGTTTTCAGAGCGGAAAACTGCAGCATCAATAGGTCAATATCTGGGGCAAAAAAAGACTAAACAATGTAGTTCTGCGCGAGAATTCATTAATGTAATGCACGGAGGAGGTTGACTACAAACCTGGTGGGTCAGATTCACTCTTGACTGCATCCATTCCAAAAGCTCAGGTATTCCTCAGAACTGTGGAGAACTCCTTCCTGTGTGCAGTCTCCTTACTCTGCGTTGTCGAGTATTTTCCCTGTTGTAAACTCTAGAAACTGAAATATAAACATGGGTGTGACGGATCAGTGTCATATTGTTTCAAAACAATTATAAATATTGCACAGATCTGTTTCCTGCTGGATTGTTTGTGGAGTCTCCTGTGGGAGTGTGAAGTTTGAGCTTCATTACCGTTGTGATGGAAGAATTTCATATTCTGTTAAGTACTCTGAAAGTGGAAACTCGGATGCGTAATCCCGCTGGCGTAGTTAGAAGGGTTTCGGGCATTTGTGAAAGGGTCACTTTTAAACTGGGAGGTCCATGCAGCAACAGCTGTGTTTACTGTTATTTTAGGCTCATGAACATGGAGTGATTCGTGCTGACTCCGTTTCTCGAGATTTCTGGCCTGGGTAACAAACGACAGCAGTAGTGCGATACTGACACCAAGATGCCTTTTTTCTAGGCTGAAAGCTTGCTGTTCTTGTGACGTTTCAGTTTGGCGACCAGTTAAATGTGCTCCAGCAGTCATGGGCGAAGGGAATAAAGCCAAAAGAAATGCTGCTTTATTAGGAGAAATGTATGGGGGTTCAGTGGTGTCCCAGTCCTGTCGCTTTAATACTTGAGCAAGGTTTGGGCTACCTGCAGTGATTTTTTTTTCTCAGAAACTTGAGGAACTTACGCGTGTTTCCTTCCCAGTTCGATAATCCAAACGACTTTTTACTGTACTAATAGGAATTACAGTTGTCTGTAATGACCATCTTAATTTTCATAGCTAAAAGGTTGATGCATTTAGCAGTTGTTTGCTCCGTTTGAAGGAAACAGGAGTTTGAGATACTAATGACATGCCTCTTTGATAGTCAGTTGTGGTTTGTAGGGTTTGATACCAACCAACTCAATTGTGATATAGGAATAAAAATACCTTTTTAATTCCAAAACTGATTTGGCATTTTGTTAGAGTATAATCTCGCTGTATTCATATTAACAGCATTGTTTATGTTACTCTGGTAAGTTTGTCAGTAATATGCTTATAAAATGTATTTTCTATACTTCCATTTGTATTGTCTATATTTAAATACCTGCTTGACCATCTGGGATACAGAAGAAACATCACAGTTCAGCAGTGAGTTATTTTACTTCAGTTTTGTCGTATTTTCAGGCAGTGACATGAAATCAAAAACCACCTAGTTTTTAAAAACCCTTTTTAATGCTAGATCGTAGGGCTCGTATTTCTATTGATACGAGATGAAGAGTATTTTTCACATAAATACAATTCTTTCAGGGACTAGCGCATGACTTATTTACATAATTAACAGAGCCATATATCTCTTGGGGGAATGGTACATAATTGGGGAGAGGCAGGGGGGTGAGGAGGGGCTAGGGGCCTAATTAAACATGTCTTAAAAAAACCCTACTTAATTAGGTATTTACTCAAGGGATCACAGTGGCTCTGAAATCTTTAAGATTATAACTAGGCCTTTGGTTTATAATATATATTTGAGTTTCGTAACACAGATTTTCGGCTTGCTGAATAGTGCACATGTGGTTCGCTGGAAAGCAGGAGGAAAGCTTGACTCCCTGTATTGAAGCTCTGTGTGTGTACTTAACTACTTTCTGAATGGTTTGAACTTACCACTGAGCTCCCTAACTGGCCTGAAATCACACAAACCCATTCTCTTTAGGGCCCTTCCCACCCCCTCCCTCCGTCTGGTGTATTATTTTAAACTAATCAGTTAAAAGTAAGAGAACATTGCATGCTGTAGTATCAACCAGGCAAATTTATTGAAGTCCTTACGTCTTGCAGGTGTTTTCTGCCAGATTTAGTGTCTTTTTCATAACCACTTCTCCAATTTTATGAAATAATAAAATTTTAAAGCACTCTAATTTCTTCTTGTTCTGATCAGTTCATTAATTATCAAAATAGTAGAGAATACGGCTTGTGAAATGCAACTACAATGGAAGCATTCTAATCAGCTCAAGAATTCAGGTGATTCTAAAGACACACACAGAGTAACTACTCTTGGCTGTATCTTCCAGTTTTTCCCTAAAATAGCTAAAGTACACCTAACCCCTGCATCTGTGTGCAGAGTTTGTAAATCACGTGGGTTGTACAGCTCGCTTAATGAATCTTGAAGACTTTTGCTGAGTGTTGTGTGAGAAGGAGCCTTTAGTTAGTTATTATTACTTCAGTTGTCATTTGTGTGGAAGATTACTTGCAGGCTTAAGAAGTCAGTGACCAAATTGATTTCCTTTATCTGCATGCATATTAAATTACCATCCGTTTTATAGAGAACTTCAGGTATGTTTCTGTTTACAGGACTTGAAAAATCAAAATTTGATGGTTTATTTTTCCACTGTGCCAAATGTTGATAAGGGTGGGAAATGAGACTGACCATAAGACAGATTTGAAAGCCGTAGCCAGGTACCACCATGAAACCCAGGAGTTTTGTAATGGCTCGTTTCAGTGACACGATGGAGAGAGTCACAAGATTGAGTTCACGCACGTGTCACCTGCCTGCTTTCATTAATTGTTTTGAAAGTGTAAGTTACCTTTTCATTCTGTAGAAATTCAGAGTATTGTCAGATCACAACTTGCATAAGTTGCTGGGAAGCTTGGCAATGAGTTTTCCCTGAGATATTAATCTTAACGGATACTGATTTAGTACAGTATTAGTTTTGAAGCTATTCAACCGCATGACCATGCCCACTAGTAAGAAAAATGCTACCAAGATGTATTTACTTACTAGACTGGAGGAAAATTGTGCTAGAATCGAATGTTCAGCTTTGTAGGAACCACATACTGAATGGGTAAATCTTAAGACCTGTTTACAGCTCCCCTTGACATCGTCTTTGAAGCCAGTCCACGTCCATCGTTCTTCCAAGTCTCTGCTGCCTTTAAGAAATCCTGATCACTGGAATGTCACTTCCAGTTTTGACAAGCCTGATGCCAAACAGCTGCTCCTATGTCCCCAGAAGAAGGTCAGCAAAGACGGAAGTGTTATGGGTCAGTCAAAAAAGAGGTGCCAAAGATACGCAAAATAGTCCAAGAAGAAAGTTGGAAAACCACCCCTAAAATGTAAGGAAGGGATTGTTCAGCTCTAGAATAAACTCGAGTTAGAAGGCCAAAGCCTTTTATGTGCTCAGACTAGAGGTTTCTGAAGATATTTCATTTCTAGTTTCTTGACTACTAGTTGGAGATTTAGGCAAGTCTTTGCCCTTCTTTCCTTGTAGGGGTTTTGTTGACGACTGCTGAAGATAAGTTAAATGAAAACAGGTCAGCGTGATTTTTGGCCGGACAGATGCTTAAATCCTATTGCGAGGACTGGTGCCTCTCTGCTGTGTTACAGGGTTTCTTGTGGCCAATTTTGGTAATGGGTTAAAGCCCACAATTTCTCTTGCAGCAACTGTTTTTAAAATGATGCTGTAGAAAGCATGGGGGAAGGGATAATTCATGAGTGCTAATTGCTTGGCTGTTAATTTTCATAAGTGTTGATAGAAGCAGTTCCTTAAATTAAACTTTGTTTAAAATGTATCAAGGGAAATATTCCACAATGTCGGGCCTGAAGTGAAAATTAATATGAATGCTGTGGCAATTAACACGTACTGGTTAATAGCTTTTAGCAGCATTTTGGGATGATAGTCCTTAAATACATTTTTGCATGCTGCTCTTGTTTCAGTCTTGTTTGACTGTATGTCTGGATAATCATGAACAAATGTTTTCCACAATCTCCACTATTAAATAGCTTTACTCAAAGAAAGGAGATAACGAACTTAAGAAAGAAGCAGTATGGCTTTAATTAATATGGAAAATGTCTGAAATAATTAACCAGGATTAAAATCTCAGTGTGAAAAAAAAAAAAGAATTTTTTAATTTAAATGTTTTGCCCCTAATCTGAGTAAAATGATCCTCATCTGAATCCTAAATGAGTGTGCGCAGGGGTTTGTTAAGGCTTATTCTGCCGGCGTTAGGGGTGTACGACTACCGGAGCTCTGCTGAAGTGCCTGAAATCAAGATGTTTATGATGTTATTTACGTGGTGTAGCATACGTGTGAACATGGTATTTGTGAACATGCAGGGTCAGCGTTTAGGCTGGGCAACCTCCTGCGTGGTTGTCCCGAGAGCCAGCGCACAGACAAAGCCGTGCGGCGCTGGGGCAGTGCACCCGCGCTCAGCCCCTCCTGTGGCCCCCGCCCCGGGGAGACCGGCCGCGCTCTGCTCTTGCCTGGTGCGGGTCTTCCTGGCCCAGGGAGAAGGGTATTTCTGCATTGCTGAAATGGAAGCAGTCCTTTCCCTCGGCTTCTGGTTGCATTTTGTAGTTTGTTTTGCTGGAGAGCCGCCTGGGGTGGGAGATGCTTGGGCTCGCTGGGGGAAGGAGGAGCGGGCTCTGCCAGGGCGCCCAGTGCTCGGAGGAGCGGCGTGTTCCCGGCTGGACAGCTCTGGTGGAGCTCCACGTCGGGCCCTTGGCCATCGGCGCTGCGCCTGTGCTCAGGGCCTGCGCCACCACGGCATGGCCAGCGTG
>NW_010234342.1:28798-58647 GCF_000690775.1 Eurypyga helias
GTAGTTGACTCAATGTCAAAGTGAGCACATCACCCGTGAGAAGTGGTACGTGTAAGCAGATGGACAGCATAAGAGATCTGAAGGTGTTGATGAAGACAGAAGAGGTGGGAGCTTCGTGTCAGTGTGAATTTTGGGGGTTATGTAAATGTTTCGCCCAGCCCTGGCCTGTTCCTGCCGATGTTACGCAGAGATTCTGGCACTGACATAAAGGGCAGAAGCATGACATTAGGTAGAACTAACTTATTAAATAATTTTAAAATTATGTTTAGGATGATGACGTTTTGGGAGCTGTAGCTGGCCACCCCTCTGGTCTTAGGCGCGTCCCTCTGCCTGCAGACCTTGCTTGTTTAGAACAGCCTGGATGCAATTCCCGATTCTGGCTGGATAAGCTCGGGCTGCTGCACACGTTCTTCACCGAGTCACACCGTCGCATTTTGAAACACCACTTCTCTGAGGGTAAACCCGTCCTGCCAGCGATCACGGTATCCTATGGGCTGGATTAACCTCAGTTTAGCACCCTGCTTTCCTCGCGGGGCATTCGGGGAGGAGTTTTCCCCAGTTCTCAACAAAGCAACGTCCTGGGGCTGAATACATCTTTGAGTCCTGCTGTGGACTGCCCATATCCCTGGTTTTCCTTGGTTTTGCTAAAGGATTTGGTCCTCGGAGAGTTGGCTGGATTATTTATCGTGTGGCAATTGTGTGTCTGTGTTCACATTCTGTGTGAATTCAGTTGGATGGAGATATAACTGAGTGTCCCTTTGTGTGGGCATTTGGTTACTTTTATAAATTTTATGTAGCACCTTTCCTTTCCCCAAGACATTGCTATTGTTGTCTAAGTGTTCTTATTTTGGGGTTGCAGGTAAAGGAGAGCTTGAAAATGACTTTTAAATTGAAGAACTTTCTATTATATTTATCTGTCTAGAGGCAATAAATCTGTTTCAGCAGATTAAATACTGGCTTCTTTATAAAGCCCTGTTTTCTCAAACCTCTTATCAGCAGCACTTGGCAGTAATCACACCTAAGGAAACTTATAATTTTCCTCAAGGAGGTGACACTGACAGAATTAAAAATGAAGGAGCCCCCTGAAAAGCCAGTTCATTACAAATTAACAGTGGTCCTAGCAAAGCAGTGGGCTAAGGCGTGTCAAATAGTGATATGGATAAAGAAACCCAGCATTTTAAACTGTCAGCACTCGGAGCATAGCTAGCCTTAGAACAAATTAATCACATATTGTCAACGCAAAGTTGCATCAAATTAACACATCGGATTCCAGCATATTAATGTGAGAATGCTTTCACCTGATTATTACTGCAAACCATTGCCACTCTCTGACTGCAAAGATATAATTAAATTGCTAAATAGAAAGTGCATATAATATCTCTGCATGCATTTAGGATGCATGAGCTGAAAAGATCACATCCCAGTAAGTGACAGTTTCTATTTGTAGGAAAACTTTACTTTTTTTCCTCTCTCTTATTTACTTGGGAGTACTAGAGTATGAAATTAGAAAAGTTAGTGGTGGTGTTTGCACTCTGTACAACTTAGGTGAAATACAGGTTTAATTTAACTGATCTGTTGTGCTGTGTGAGTGTGTAATTAGCTTCAGTCTTCTCCATGCTTTCTTGGGGGCAAGGAGAAAGAAAAGAGATACGTCGGAGTTTGGAAAGAAGAATATGAAAAAGCAGATGTTAATACCTTACTAAAGGTTCTGTTGATTGATCTTAGAGAGGTTGCTGGTCGATTTGTGTAAAATTAAACTGCACTTAAAACCTGTTGAGATGGGATAGTGCTGAAATTGGGTACGAGTCTGACGTGCGCAGTGGTGCTGTGTCTTTGTTTATGAATTTGATACTTGCAAAAATCTGTCCGGACATTGTACATCCATCACAAAGTGCTCAGCTCAGGTAATTCACTGGCGGACAAAGGGCAGTGCTGTGACAAACCCAGATGTATTATTTCGCTACTCTTTGTGGAACACTTTAAGTAATAATAAAGAAGCAACCAGCTCAGCGTTTCCAGCCGTTGGCTCCATACCCTTTCCCGTCACGAAGGTGAACAGTGATGCCCTGTGCCTGTGCTCTGTGCTCCCCCCACCCCTCCTTTTTGCCCATCCTCTTCTGAATCTTCGCCCAGCCTTCCTGAACGAGCATCCCATCCCTTCAGTTCTCCTGTGAACCGTTTTCATAAAGGTTCTGTTAAAGCTGGGTGGCAAGTGCTTTGATAAAACGCTTTTCCCCTCAGAGGTCCCTTTCACCTCGGGCCGTGGCAACCGGGCAGCTCCCCGCCGCGGCGGGTGGGAGCGCTGGGACGTGTTGCAGTTTATGAAGTGTCTGGATGAAACAGTGGGCTGTGCTGTATTTAGCAAGGGTGCGTGTCCAACGCTGAATTCGCCCCGTAGCGAGGAAAAGAAAAAGATCGTGTGCTTGAGGTGTTGAACGCAACGTTGTAGGACACTAAACTTACGTGTAATCCTGACAGGGCCGCATCGCTTGATCCGTCTGTGCGTGGATGGCAGCGCGACATCCCTCCGGCTGCCATTCGGTTTTCACGTAGGCACTGCCAAAAGAGCGTTTAAAATACCCTTTACACCTTTCACACGTCGTCGGTCACGGTCTCCGGAGCCCTGAGCACGCTGTGGGAGGTTCAGCTGAGCTGGGTTCTGGCTGCCTTGCCGGGGAGTTTCTGGGGTGGAGAAGGAACACGCAGAAGGTGCACAGAGGGTGTAAGGATCAGGCCCTTGGTTTTGTGTGAGAAACCGTAATTCTGCTTGGGTATTCTAATTTCAACAAATGAAGGTGGTTGTGAGGACAAGTGGGAGCTCATTAAATGGTTCTGACCTTGCCCGGGTTCAGGGGAGGACGTGAGAGTTGGACAGGTTCTTCCGAAACATCCCAACCGTCGTTCTTGGGGTGAAATGTTATTTAGGAAAACAGCCGGTGCCGTGTGCCATACAGGACAGTGGCACTGAGTGGCCAGTTGGGTGATGCCTTTAAATAAAAAGCATGTTTTAGGCAATCGTCACTTAAAGCGAGCTTAATTAGAATTAAAGAATGTTAAAGCAGTTTTTATAATGCACTTGTTAATCTTTTGGCTGAATCATATTGCTTTTTATTCTGTCTAATTGATTTTTAGCAATTTACTAATGTCATTATCTTTCCCTTAATTACAGATCAAACCAAATGAAAAACGTATTCACAGGTTAAGGTTCTTAACAGCCAAAGAAATCTGGATATGTTTTATTAGCACGTGGTTGTAATGCCTGCTGTTTGCTGGAGGACTGGATGTACACGTTTAACCAAAATGTTTATTGTGAGAAAAATTTCAGTGGGACATAGGGCTTTTTTGAATTTATTTCTCAGAGAATAATCTTTTAGACTGTGCCTTTACTCTGACCTTTGTACTTGAAAAATAATGTAAAACCATGGACGTTAATTACAGAGTAAGGACTCTCTCCTGGGTCTGTTTGGGCACCGGAGTATCGCTAACCAAGGGATACTGGGTTTGTAGTTAAACACTGAATTCAAGTGGAGTGGCAATGGCTTTATTCTTATTTGCATTATAAATTTAGGTTTTATTAAATTATTGTTTATTTATTTAAGGTTTTCTTTAAAATCTTAAATAAATAATTCCTCAGACTTTATAAAGGAAATATAATGGTCTGTTTTTTCCACGTAAGATTCCTTTATTTGCCTATCTGAAACAAATAGGAAAATCATTCTCATTAGCTTCTTAATATTAGTAAACCCTCCATTTCAGGTGAGGGAAATTGATTTAAAAGAGTGTTTCCCAGCTCTCGGGGGGGCTTGCATTTGTGGTCCCTTAGGCTGATGTGTGGCTCAGTCCTGGGAACAAGATGCTGAGAAGGCTTTGTATCAGGAGCGCTGCCAAGCCCCCTCACTGCATCTCACGTTTCGGAGTGGTGCCGGGGTTTCTGGGGGAGCTTTTGGTAGTGCCGTCTGCAGGAGAACAGGTTTTATTCCTGGGTTGGTTTTTGCTTGAGCCAGCCTATCAGAGCATTTTCCTGTGCAATATTTTAGGGGCAAAAGCTTCCTATGGTTGAAGTTTTTAATAGTGTTGAAAGGTACCACCTGAGTGACAGGTGGCTACTGCAGTTGTGTGGGAGAGGATCCTTCCCCAAAGGGGCACTTTGTGGTGGGTGAGGAGGTGATGTACCAGCACCAGCACGCTCTCAGGGACAGACCTGTAATGTCAGAGTTAAAAAATCTTCCTACTATTAGCCCTGGGTTTTTTTTCCCCAATACTGTGGTCATCGGGAATGCTGCTATCGATTCCCTACCACATACAGAACGCATGTATTTCTGTTTTTAAATAACTGGTTTAAATGGCTCTGGCTCAGAATGACCTCACGCGAGAGCCTAGCCTTTCCCTGGAGCCAGCTCCAGCCGTGGATCGCCCCACGCCACGACCGACTCTTTGTTAAAGGCGCACTTGCATTGGGAAGCGTAGCGTCAGCGTGGAATGAAAGTAGTTCTGGGTAGGAAGTAAAGGTCTTTCCTCCACAGTTTTGTCTGGATACAGAAAAATTATGGACATAGGGTGTAATTATCAGAGAGATTTTAGCCATACTGGAGTTATTAACCCAGTCTTCTCAAAAGTATCAGGAGCATATTGATTCTGCAGAAAGCCAGGAGTCTGGGGTTTCTCTCTACTCCAAGTCTGAGCCAGTTGTATTGTTTCAGAATGTGTGTTATATGCCGTGTAAAATGTATTTATAAAAGTGATTTTGTGAGCACGATAGTAGGGACAACCGTTCTTAATTAGAAAAACGATGTAGAATTTCGGTGCCCATTTATATGTGATGTGAATATTATTTTCCAAAAGCAGCAGTACGCAATTTTCACAGCCAGGTAATTCTTTTTGCCGTCCTACTGCTGGTGAACACGGAGACCAGTCAGCCGCAGAAAATCGGTTAGGTTGGGATCAGTACAGTTAATTAGAACTTCAGATCTCTTGGAAGGATAAATCCGAGGTCTGAACTTGCGTTGCAGGCTTGAGGAGGTGGGGGCTGGGAAAGGGTAGAATTCTCAGGTCTCGCAATTCGTTATTCCAGGCGCCAAAGTCGTTTTTCCCAGTACCTTGCCCTGGGTTACCCTCTTGGTACTGGGAGGGCAGCACCTCTTCCACGTGCTCCCGGGAGCAGCCCCGGGGCATGGATGCACCAGACCCCAGCGGCCGTAGCTCTCGTGAGGGGGGCTGCGAGGGAACCTGGGCAGTGGGTTCGGCCGTGTTAAGTGCGATTTGGCCATCGGCCCCGTTCCTTAAGCTCTGAAGGGAAACATCAGAGTGCAGGGCCGGCTGAGGCATCCCTCTCTGCAGGGGCTCTGGTGTTTTTCTTGGGATTGGATTCTGTTCCTTTTGCAAGAAGAGCAAATAGTTTCATTTAGCAGAGCACGAAGGCATTTACTCTTCTGCTAGTAATTTTGCAGTACAGCACTCGGGCCACGTTGCTGGAACCACAGTTGCTTAAACTGAGTTTGATTAGGCAGACACACCTCACAAGTTCTACATCATTTTTCGAGGTGTCATCCAGCCCGAGGATTGTATGTCACGGATCGTTCTCTCCAGGCTCCGCTGTTTACCCCCGGGACTTCTTGCCCACGATAAGGAGTTGAAGGCAGTAATGTGCTGGTCGGCACGGGGCGTTGGGAGCAGCTCTGGGACGTTGGTGGTCAGGGTGCTCCGGGCACCGCACCCAGCACCCACCGCCTGCCGTGGGCACAGCCCGTGTCCTGGGAACGGGGGGCTTGGCCTTTGCGTCCTGCCCAAACACGCAGTTGCCTTCCCGAGTGTAAGGAGACGTTGGTTTAAGGGCCGAGTTTAGGGACTGAGCCGAGAACGGGATCAACTGGTAGAGGAAACAACACCCCATCGTCGTGAGCAGCCCGACTGCCGCGTTGTTCTCCGTCGCTGGTGGTTTCTAAATGGAGGGGGAAAAGCTGTTGTATCAATGTCACTGAACACTGCAGAACAGATTGCCATATAAAAACCTTCCGAGGTAGGAAATCGCAGTTAATAATTTGGAGCAAAACCTGTGGTAGAACTTGAGCATACCGACTCTGAGGAGTTGAACGTGAGCGCCGGGGGAAGAGGTCTGTCGAGGCAGGCACCGTACAAATGGTGAGCTTTCAGGCAGGTTTTACAGACGATTTTCTCTTTCTTTTTAAGAATAATTGAGTCATTTTAATGATAAGCCTTGCTTGGCTTCTTTGAATGGGCTGCATGCAATTAGTTGTAGCTTCAACTTTGAAATGTTTTGACAGAAAATGTATCATTTAGTTGGTAAATTTTTTTCTAGCATCTGCCTCTAATATTTGTTCATTTTCTGCAACGTACACCTTTGCTACTTCAGGTCAAATTCCAGATACAGCTCTGTTGTCTTTGTTATCCTGATTGTTTCCTTCAGGACAGGGAGAATAATTACACAGAACATCTTTTCCAAGCAGCTGGAGTCAAATTCCAGCTGACTGCAGCACCTGCGATGGCGGTACCTGGGCCTCGGGGCTGCGCGGTGCCGTGCCAGCCGGGCTGCGCGGTGCCGGCACGCGCCGGAGCACACAGCCTCGTCCCACTCACGCTACTGCCCTTCTGTGAGCTTCAGATGGCAATAGTGCCAGAGAATGCAAAGTGTCTGGTTTAGACTAATTAGAGGGATGATTTGTGAAACGCTGGCTATTTATTTAATTAATCACCAGCACAAAGCTATAAAACTCATATTTTAAAAATCCCTGTTAGTTTGCCATGTGGTTAATAGATTGTGGCACATTAAAAAGTGACACGGTGATGTATTAAAAATGTTCCACCTAAGGTTGGCTAATGTCCTCGAGGAGCTGAAGCTGTCTGCTTTCTGCAACAGAAGCGTAGGATTAGAGGCTGATCTGTTTAAGGATTGAATATTCCTGAAAACATTTGTCTTTGGTACAGCATCTGTTCATTAAAATATATCGTGGCGTATTCCTTAACGTACAAATAATGTTTATGGTGTAGTTTTAATTATAAGTTTTTGTTGCATTTTGTTATTACAAAGAATAACTCTATTCCTCAGTATTAAATTGTAATGTTTATGACTAAGTAAAATATAAATAATTCTTCTAAAGTAGGCCATTCCTCCTCTTCGCTGCATGGAACCCAAGGATAGCTTCGTGTGATGAATGCATTTTTGTTGCAGCTATAGCAATTGTATTTTGATAAATCTGAATAAGGGTGTTCATTCTTCAGCAGAACTGTTGGAACCGAACAGATAAGGGTTTCATAGCCGCCGTGAGCTCAGTGCCAGCGCAGCCCTCTGGAGAAAGGCAGCTCCAGCTCCACGGAAGGTGGAGCTGCTCCTGTTCCTGGCGAAAAGCCGTTTGAGTGCCACGGGGCCGGGTCCGCTTGTCCTAAAACTGATACCTCTGCGAAAGTAAACGAGGCCTGGGCTTGCGATAGGGACGGACTCGGGGTTTCTCCCTCCCTTCCAAATAGAATCTGTCAGAAAAAAGTAGTAACAGGAAATCGTACTCCCGCGAAATCGATCCTTGAGGGAAACAGTTTTTGAAGTGAGGAGTATAAATGAATGTGTGTTAATGTGATTGAAATACGCTGTTACAAGAATGATATGTCTTATTCTTTGCTCAGGACTTGCACAGTTTTATTAACTGTGGGAGTGAATGCCAAGAAGGACCAGGCAGTAATTTAGGATACTTGATTACGTGGTTATAGATGTAAATAATGGTTTTGAGGTGCATATAAGAATTCGTTCAGGTGGAAGTGTGGAAGGAAGCTGTCCAGCTCTGCGGTTGTGTTTCTCAGCTGTGTGTTGTATAATTAACTGGTACATTAGGAGGGGGGCTAGAATAAAACATGAGTATGTTAATGCAGCCTGGAGCTGATGTTGTAGTGATCATTGCAATGCAGATAACGCATTTCTCATAACTGCTGCTGCCTACTGGAGCCTTTGAAACATCTGGACCTTTAATTGAAAAATAGTGTGCCGCTATACAAAGCAGACATGCTAAGTGAAGTCAACAATTTAGAATAAAAAATAATAGTGTGTTATTTACCTTGTAGTTAAATATTCATACTTTGTTATGCTTTGTATAACAGGAAATTACTGGGTTAAATTTTTATGAATAGTGACAGTGGGAATAAGATAAATTAAGTATTTAACAACGTTAATGGAATTTTACTTCGTGATCCGCTAGCTCTGCCACACGAGCGAGGGTGGTGCAAAGGAGAACCCACTCCTCAGAAAGGAACAGCTCTGAAGCCTCACTGAAAAGCTGCGGGGACGGGCTGGCGTGACCCGCTGCTGGGGCAGCTGTCCCACACGGTGGTTTTTCCTTAGAGGAGTTAAGACTAGCAGCAGTGCTCACACGGCTGTGGCAATGCAAAATACCCCTACTGCCTTAGCCACCTGATAAGTACCATCCTTACTGGCCATAGTAGGGTGTAGCACTGGGCGCTGGAGAATAAAAGGGATAAACTACCCTGGATTTTCACGTGAGCACCGAGACTCGTGAGTGTTGATGTCATGCCCACCTGCACGGGCATTTTCTCCAGGTCTGTTATAATACTGTGCAAATAACACTACGGTATAGCTATGGAACCCTCACACTCTGACGGACGTGGTTCCACTCGCCACACCACCATCTGCCGGTGGCAGGTACCAGTTTCGCTGCTGGGTAGCGGTTGTGGGGCAGCGGGGCTGATGCACGTACTCAACACCCGCCGTGCTGCCTGGGTGTTGGCACCAAACCGTATGCCGGGGGTGCCCTTACACGGCGCTGCGGTATGAGCTTTCTGCCACGTGCTTATTGAAAGCTTTTAAGGTATTTGATCATCTAAACTTCAAAAACCCCATTATTTTTTTTAGATAACCCCTCTTTTTCTACTCAGCCCCTCAGAAGTTGTTTTGCTCAGCAGTGAATGTGACTGACTGCTTTGTTCCCATTTAGTTTGGATGAAGAAATAATTGCTCCTTTTTTTTTTTTAATTCAAGAGCTTAGAAAATGATGCTTTTCAATGGTCGTCTTAGAAAAACAGCCCTTCGTATTGCCATAAACATCTGTGCTCTAATCTGTCAGAACCTTTGTTTGTGTCGTAAATGCTGAGTTAATATATTTCAGTTTTTTCCCCTTCATGTATTTTCTATATGTTGTTCAAATGCATATGTGAGTAGGTTATGTCTAGGAGGTGGTGGCTGGATCACGTAGTATATTAAATACTCTGTCACCTAAACCAGAAAACATTTCACTGGGTTTAAAAGTGAGCAGAAATTGTACATTTGGAAAAGGATAAGCATTTATTTCCATTTTGTGTAATGTTTAGCATTGTTTGCTGGGAGGTGAGTCAATGACTTGAATTAATTACAATTACTGAAGAGACATATACTGATTGAGCAAATAAAGTAGTAAGCTCATTCGTGCCAAGGCCATCTAATTAAATGCTAACTTTGGATAAGCTGGATGTGCATGAAAGATTAATTTTAAGAGGTTTTTATGACTCCCACTAAATAATGATTCAGTAAAATCTTTGCATTATATCATTAGAACATCTAATCTTAAAGTGATATAACATTTAGTCACAGAACTCAATTGTACAGGAAGAAGCAGTAAATTATTATTGTTGAAAATTAATCACTTTTCTCTAAGAAATGTTTATGGACTTTGTTTTAATTTTCTACTCTGGTGTGCAGTGAGGCAAGTCAGAAGTGAGAAGGATTTCACGGACATGTTTTCTCACTGGCTCTTTTATTAGGTTCCCGTTATGCGGGTACTCGAGCCCTGGTTTTGGGAGCAAGTTGTCTGGGGATGGACACAACTGCACCAACCTTCCGTTAGTGGCCCCGCAGTAATCCATTCCAGACGTTCGGCATTGGCATTGGAGGGACATACATATTTTCTCATGGTCAAAAGTTGATTTTAAATCTTAGAAATGCTTCTTACATTGAAAGAATCGATAGAGTTTCAATATGAGTTTTTTCTGTTTGAATTTAACATGCTGCGTTTGTATTTAAAGCATATTCATTTCATTACAGAAAATTATTTAATGATACGGATATTTCTAAAATTATATGTAGCCAATGACAATCATTCTACATGCAGCTTTCCTGTCATAATTGTGGTAACCAGCATTTATAGGATTAAACAGCACAGCTTGCAAATACAATCCTAGGAAATCCATGAAAATTCATCATTGGAGTTGCCTGTCATATCCTTCACTCTAACTCCCGTGTCTAGAAGAACCAGCCACACATGTACATGCTGTTGGGGCTACTGTGTTCTTGTAAGTAGCCTGACTACTGTCGTTACACATCCTCAGATCTCTCTGTACTCTTTGGTGGCTCTTTCATAGCCAGCACGAGAGATGCAGATTCTCAGGAGCAGGAGTCTTAGACACCAACTTGTTCTTTCGGAAGAAATTTGTTTATTAATGGGAAGAACTTCCCTAAGCTGAGCTGCTGCTTATTATCCAAGGGCAGAAATAGACAGGGATCTGCTTAATTGAAATTGTAGGAAGTGGAAAGCAGAAAATCTGTGAATTCGGCAGACTGGCCTTTTTGGGAATGTCAAATAACACCTAACTCTGTGCAGCTCTTGAATAGCCACAGGAAAGAGGACCTGTGGTGTGCCAACCACCAAGAATTCTGATGGCAGAGAGAGCACAGAAGTGTAAAGAAAGCAAGTATTTTGTTTATTTGCATGCCACATTAGCAGGAGTTTGGGAAGTCCTTGGGTTTTGGCTCTTCAAGCCTGTGTACACTGCACAGTGTCTCCTCCAGTGAATTGCCCGTGGTGAAACATCTTTGCTTGGAGGGGGATGCAAATGCTACGGAAGAGGCGAACGGAAATATTCGACGATGAGGCTGTAGGGGAGCACTAGGCAGCCTTAAGAGAGCCCGTTAATAAAAATACCTAGAAAATTTTCTGTGATTCATTGTATGTTTTCCATTTATCCAGTTACTCCTCATACCCTAAAAGGATGGGTGGAATATAACGTTTCCAACAATAAAAGCTTAATGGAATCAGATTTGTGATTTCCTAGAAAACAAACGAGATATTTTGTCAATTTTATTCCAGACTTCATTTGTCAGAATATACAGTGTCCAGTGACAAGCTAAAAGAATTTTTTGACAAATTAACTATGCCACAGGTGACAGATCAGGAAAATGTTAATTTAACAGCCCCTTTATGCTTCCCAGATTTATTGGAGGCTATTAAGGAAACTCCAAATGGTAAGGCCCCTGGCCCTGAATAGATTTTCCATTGAATTTTATACAGGATCTATTAATAAAGTTTGATGCTGCCTTTTTGAATATAGGTAATTGTACTTTATCTTCTGGGTCTCCTCAGCATTTACAGTTGGAATATGGTTTTTGGCTGGGAGAAAAAAGGAATTATGCTTCCAGTAGTATCTGCAGTCTGGCTCTGAATGATTCCTCCTGGAGAAGTGACTGCAGGCACCATGCAAACCCACACGTTATTCCTAGTTAAATCCAGCCTGGCTGGGTCTGTGGCTCTTGACCCCTGAGACTGAAGATTGGATCCTTTTACTCAGTCCCACCACCTCCAACTCCTTCCCTCCGAAGCTTTGCACAGGGAGGTAATTGAGCTCTGTGGGACTTTCTACACAATTAATATTTTGCAGGATCAAAGAATATGGATTCACCCCATCCTGTAGACGGGTACGTGATGTTTTGGATTTCTAATGCTGGTTCACAACAAATATCAATTTGTGGTAAACACAGTGGAGATTTCTTCCCGACCCCTTTGGCTTGGTGAGCGGTCAGTCTGAGCCTTGACCCCTGTGTTTATAGGCCAGAGCAGTGTTTTGTTCTTCTCATTGCTAATACAAAGCCGAATCAGCTTCCAAATCTCAGGTTTCAGCCTCTCTAACACATTATGGCAGTCAGTTTTACAGCACTTCTCATGAATAAAAACATTCCACTCACTTTTTTTAAAAGATCTTGAGTGGGATAGCAGTGCTTTTGAGCTGTTTCCCAGAACTGCTGCTGTCGGTATTGCACCCCGTGCTCAAAGAGCAGTTGGAATCCTCAGATGTGTATGAATTACCCCTGGTTTAAGTGTCCTGACATTTGTGAGTACAAGGACAGGGATATCAGTAGTGGAGGGAGTTTGGGCCAGCAAGACGGTAAAAACAGCCCGGAGGAGGTAGAGGAGGTTTAGAGATGGGGAAGAGCAAAGACAAGTTTACGTAAGCAAACAGTAAGCACCAAGCAAGAGCGGAGTGCGGGGCCGAGAACGGGGAGCAGCACGGTGACGGGTAGTACGCGGGAAGCTACTGTCCAACTTGAGGCAGCTGTGTCCCTGGGATGTGTTTATTTCATACGTACATGTGTGTGTTGGATGATGAGCTTATAAAACACTCTACGTGTAGCAGTGACTGATAGAATAATCTGGTCTTTTTGGTCATGAGTTACAGTTCTTGGCACGTGTCCCCGATCCCTGGCGTTGTGCTGTGTCGGTTGTAACCCTGGCATCGGCTCTCACATCTGGTGGTCAATTTTTCTTGGATTTTCCATTATCAGGGCTAAGCATTACTTAGGATTCTGCCATCCTTAGATTTAAATATGTAGCTCACTGCATGCCGAGGAGTCACATTAATTTCCTTGCTAACTGCTATTTACTCATTCAGATGGAAATGCGGTTGAAACAACAGGTCTGTGGTCTCTGGCCATGACCGTGATGTGGGCGATGCTCCCCGCCCTGTGCAGGTCCGTACGTTCCCCTGGTTGGTGTTTGCGCCTGGACAGGGACAGGGATGGACTCTGAGACTGGTGATTCCTTTCCTGTTACCAACTCGGTTCCCCTCAGGTCTAAGTCCTGTAAGTAGGAAAGCAAGAGGAGAAGGAAAGAAAATGAACCAACACCTTATGTTTTTGGCAGCTGCGGTTCTGTCGTGCTAATGTTTTCGTGGAGAGGTAAGGTCGGGGTTTGGGCGGAGCATCCCAGGCACAGCAGCTCGCTCACTCATCCAGAGGCTTATCCAAACAAGCTGATGGAATGTCCCATATTCTGTTACGTGAACATTTCCTTTTAAATGAGTAAAACAGAGTTGTTCTTACCTTAAAACATGGGAAGAAGAGGTGTCTGCAGTGTAAAAATGCTTTCTTAAAAAACAAATCCATTATATTTGGACTGATTTTAATAATACTTTTAGCTATGCTGGTATGAATAACTTGAATCTTTAAATTCCTATTATTTCTCTAATTTATAATCACACCGAAGGATCAAATGGTTTTTAACAATATATTGAAATTAGCACATGGCATTTAACTCCCTGTTTTATGCTCTCGTCATAGATTTATCGTATTGAATCCTTTTATTCTGTTACTCAGAATTCCGAGTGATTAATTTGAGTAATACTTTCTTCTCTCAAGAGACGTATCCGTACAGAGATAGAGACATATAGTTGCACGGGGTGCTTTTGACGAGGGGATTGGGATGTACAACCCTTTTGTCTGTTTAGAAGATTCCTGGTTTAAAATGCAGCCCCAGCCGCACCGGATTAAACATTTTTTCTTGCAATGCAAACTTTACATGTTGCTGTGTATTTTATGCTTTATTTGATTGTTCGTCTCCGCAGTGCCAAATAGATGGGGTTTTTTACTACAGTAAATTCCAATAAACACCAATATTAGTTAATCCTTCCTGATGTCTCCAAATAGTTCAGAATACTTAATGGCTCAGCTGTATGTCTGATTTTGTCCTTCGCACACCAACGTCAAGCCTGAGGTTTATTTTCAGATGTTGTCTTAACCTCCCCCTCACATCGATGTTATTTTTGCCACAGTTCTCAGCTCAGGTTGTGTCACCCGGTCTGGTTTCCTGGGAATGGGCAGCCTGAGGTGTCTGTCTGACTGACCTAAGCTCGGCGCTTGGTACCGGTTCCTGAATGGTTGGTGTCTGTAAGACTCAAGTTTGGGTCTTGCTGATGTGTGTGGGCAGACCCACCAGCTGTGGTAGGCAACTCCTTTCTCACCTTTCTTGGGAATGTGCTGGCCAGGCCCCAGTCTCCCCTCTTCCCTGTGCTGGGAATTCCCTGCTTTCATCCCATCGTGCATCCAGGTGTGAGCTCCTCCGGCTCCCTTCGGTACAGCAGCAGGGAGGAAGGCGAAGGGGAGGGTGGGAGGAGAACCGGACTAAAGCCGGGGGGGATCTAGGACACGGACAGGTAAGCAGCTTTGGCAGTCCTGGCGTGTTCCAGGTCAGGGTAACTAGGGATGAGCCAGGCTGCTTTGGCACTGCCGCAGAGGATGCTCGCCCGTGCCCCCAGCGCGGGAGGGCTGGCGGTGGGAATAAGGCACGGTAAGTCGGTAGCTCTGCGCAGGTGGGCGGTCGGCGTTTCCAAGAGAGAACTGCAGAAAAACGCAGAAATGTAGAAACAAGGGGAATGCTAGTTTGAAATGCTGATGGAAAAACGGCTTTCGAGTTTAAGGTAGTCTGTCAGTTCTCTCCCCCCCTACCCTTCCTTTCTTTAAATCCTGCAAGCACATGGGATCTTGCAGTCAGGTTCAGACTGGAAATCTGTGAAATCGTTGCCAAATATTTCCAATCATTTTTACAGATTCATTAAACACAGGGAAAGGATTGGAACTTAAACGTTCAAGCTTCTTCCAATTTTACGTCGTAGCCATGTATTTTAATCTTTCGACTGAGAATCCCATCTGTACACATTTTGTATTAGCTCTGTCACACTTTTGCTCTTATACATTCTAATGAAATATATTTTCTCGACAGGGTCATGTTGGTACAACGGCAACCAAAAAAATTGATGTCTACCTCCCACTGCACACAAGCCAAGACAAACTGCAGCCCATGACAGTTGTGACGATAGCAAATGCCAAGGTGCATGACCTGATTGGACTAATATGCTGGCAATATACAAGTGAGGGACGGGAACCCAAGCTGAAGTAATGGTCTTTCTTTACTACCTCTTGATCTCTAATTTTCTCCTCTGCAGCCTTTTTGCATAATGAAATGGATTTCCGTGTCAATGTTTTTATAGATAAATCGTGGAGAAGCCACCTACACATTTATCAGAGTTTCCTTTTGAGCAGTACACGTGCATCCACACCCACTTCCCTTTCAATTAAACCACTGGGTACTGTATAATGATAAGCAGATGAAACCAGGGATCTGTAAATGAATCATCATTTCAAAACGCTCTATGTAAAAATAGTATCAGTCCTACCTCTTTGGTGTCACAGAGACACCTTTCATTTTCTGTCCCATCTATTTTTGGGGGTGCTCTTCATGGCAAAGCTCACAAGGACGTCAAATAAAACCCAGAACTTGCCTGTAAGTCCCTCTCTTGTTTGTTCCGAGAGAAGGTGCCCGGATCCTGACCCTGTTCTCAGCCCAGTACCGGTTCCTCCTACAGACTGAGAGAGGAATCGCTGCACTGGGTGACTGTGCCTCGGAAGTGCTCTTAGTTTTCTCCTGGAACCACAGAATAGGTTTGAGCCGTAGTGAGTATGCCCAAAACCAAGTCAGAATTCTGTCGCAGGACCTCAGCATTGTCACTTCCTTGCTTTCTGCTCTCCTTTTGCCGACATAATGACTTTAATTCATTATGCATGTGTTAAAATATTTCTCTTTTTCTAAGGATTTTCAGGTGTAGGGGTTAAAGGTGCTTTTCTTTCCAGGTTATTGTCCTGGAGATAGCACTAAAGTAAAGCTATGCAAATAAGGATCCTGAAAATACATACCAGTTTTCTTTGGAATTGTGACTAAAATTGCATTCTTTAATTCAAAAACCTCTGTCATGCAGATTTTATAATTTCTACAAGACTTTGACCTCAGTCACATTGGCTCTTTGCTGTAAATGGCCATAAAGTGGAAAACAGAAGGTTCAGCCTGACCATGAGGAAACCCTTCTTCCCTGTGAGGGTGACAGAGCCCTGAACAGGCTGCCCAGAGGGGGGGGGAGTCTCCTTCCCTGGAGACTTTCCAAAGTCCCTGCACTTGTTCCTGTGTGATCTGCCCTAGGGTATCCTGCTCTGGCAGGGGGTGTTGGACTAGATGGTCTCTAGAGGTCCCTTCCGCTCTGTGAATCTGTGAAGAGCAGCATCTGTGCTGTCCTCAGAAATTTGAGCTTCAGTTCATCAGCGGGCTTTGCAGTCCCTTTGGTCCTTGCTTACGTCTCCATTGTGAAAGAGTTCTGCCCCCAAGGTGAACAGTGGGTTGGATTTGCTGTGCGGGAGAACTGGTGTTGTTCAGGGAGAGCCGTTGCCTTGTCACGGTGGGTGACATAAGGGACATAAAACGGGCACTTTGGAGCCACTCATCTGAGCAACTTTGGTTTGAAAACAGTTGTGTAAAGTCCTTCTGTTCTTGCTGGGTCATAGAACATGAAATAAGAACTTAGAATAGTCTATTACAGAGTTGTTAGTGACAGATACGAGCGGGTGACTTCTCTGGTGCAAAGGAGGTTAACAGTTTGGTTTGGTTTTTTCTATAGGAGCCAATTTTCACTTTGTTATTGTTCCTGGAATATTTGATGAATGGGGTTTTTTGGTACTGAATTTTCCAGTTTGCTCTGTCAGCATTTTTCAGCAGTGTCTGAGGGCTCGGTTGTTTCTCCCCTGTGGTAGCACAGTTGTAAGGGGGTGTAAGGAGGTGCTGCCCTGCTTCAGGGGCAGCTGGTTTGTTTAGTCGATACAGGGCAACCCAGCAGAGCAGCCCCTCTTGAAAGCGGTTTCCTGGGTGCTGTTGCCTTGGATTTCCCTCAGCTCTTCTCAGCAAACATACGAGATGTTTTAGAGGTTAAACATTCGGTTTGATTCATCAGTTTTTTACACTAGAGAAGAAATAGAAAATTATTTGCAGATGGTGCCATTTCATTTGCTTTTAATTTCTGCTCGTTATAGCATAAGTTCAAAAAAGTGCCCTTTGTGTATGATGAACTTATTGTTTAACGAGTAGGGCACTGCTAACGTCTGTCTTTGGACACGTGTATCTTTCCGGCGCGCAGCCCGCCTCAAATGGAACAACGCCCGTGAGTAGGGATATTCCATGAAACACCATTGGCAAGTCAGCAGTGGGAGGAAATGAATTCCCTCTCTCCTGTGAGGGACAGGATGCTACGATGTGACAGAGATGGTCACCAAGGAGGCTGGCTGATGTCATCGGATCTCCGGACAGAAGTAATGAGATACATAACGGTGGCATGAGCTCCCGAGGGCAGTCAGCAGCCACCGTTGAGAGTCTGGGTACAAATGCTCCAAGGGGCAGGACCTCAAGATGGCAAGGAGTTTGATTTCTTGTGTTAATTATTTCTCATGTCTCCATCATCTCTCTTTCGCACTGCTGTCTGCCTGTCCTGTAGCAAGGAGAGATTTAACTGCAGGCTAGTTCTCATTGTCCCCAAACAAGGAAAGAGCTGGTGTACGTTCACATGCTGCATTTGCTGTTTGCTCCTCATTTAGTCAGTTTAGAGTATAAAAATAAAAAAATCGGGATCAGCGTGACACTGCACTAACATACATAGAGGGAGGGCTTAAATCTGATACGCAGTGCACGCAGAATGACAGATACACCCACTAGTAACACAGTTTGAGGATAATGAGGAGGTTGTAGGCTTTGTAATTAGGAAAAACAACCCCCTCTCTTTTGGATAAGAACATACTACTGCCCGATTCTTCTTCCTGAAACGTAGGTGTAAGAGTCTGAAAGGAGTGAGTACGGGTTGACAGCTTTGAGAATGTTTTGCATTCAGTTAGGCTGCCTTTTTTATTATAATGGTATTATATTTGTCTGTATTCGGGGTGTTGACATGAGGAACCACTGACAGTGCTAGCAACCCCGTTCCTGGCCTCTTACACAGGAACTTTGGACATAACCCATTGGACCGTTCTCTTGCCAACCCCTGACAGATGCTGCAGTGATTCTGCCTGCAAAAAATAGACAAAATCCCTTTCTAGGAAAAAATTAATAGTGAGCTGCAAAATCCAAGTAAACGTCCTATCTTTAGAAGTTAAGAATGCCATTACATCTGCCAGTTGTTGTATTCAGCTTCACATTCTCTCCATAGCAAACACGGATTCCCAAGGCTTTGCACCTTCTAATTTGAAGCCTAAAGGTCAGGACTTCGATCTCATCCTGGTGGATGTTCAAAATGCAGAATTTTTACCCATTTGACATGTTTTTTCAACAGGTTGTGACTTAATCTGTTAATGTTGAGGAGCCCACTCTGTGTTTGAAGACATTTGTAACCCCTTTAATTTATGGGAATGTAACCAATGTTGTCTATTTTCAGTATTATTGGTGGAATGTAAGTTGTTGTCACCACCTTTTTTTGGCACTTGGCTTGCTTTGAGGCCGCGCTGAATGTGTCCTGTTGCTGGAATGTCTATATGTGCCTCTGGCTTTAATGAGAACTACGCAAACGCATCAAGTAACAAGGGAAAATGTTAACTTTATTTGTACAGAGCTTTAAGTGCGCAGCAGGCTGCACGTGGAAGAATTGAGTAGCTCAGAGAGTCAGGGGCGTAAGGCACAGACCACCGCAGTGGGAGGATGCTCAGACTGCAAATTCTCATAGCGTAGGGTGACTTTTGAGTTACGTTGAGCTGGACAGAATAAGATGCAGAGCTTGGTGTCTGTTGACAGAAACCTAAATGGAACGAGAGAAGGACCCAAAAATCATGCCAGGCATTTCCCGTTCCGGAAGCAGGATCAGCTGTATCTGTAGTATTCACAGCCCTTCGGTTAGGTTGTTCCGAACAAGGCTGGCCCCAGCTCAAACCACAACCGCCTGGCTGCGTGACTTTCCCCGCTTGTCACAGCCTGGAGCTGTATGGATCCTGTTCCCAGCACTACCTGTCACTAGTTTCCCTAAAAGTTACTCAAGTGCTCTTGAAGAAGTTCAAAATTAATTGTACAGCAATGTTCCAGTTCTTCATGAGAGTCTAGAGGCTCATGAAACTTTCTGTAATGGTATTGCAGAGTTTTCAGAATTCGTGGTGACAAACCTTGCTGGATTACCTGTTTGTTAGCAAATTTACAGCTCACATTGCTAGCAGTGCATCATTCTTACCTGTTTTAAATTATAAATGTCTTAGTCGTGACAAGGTGCATATAGATCCCCTGGACTGAGCACTCTCAATAAAGCACAGTTGCAACCAAAGGTTTGTGAATTAATTGAGAAAATTGCAAATCAGGTAGTCAGCGAAATAATTCATTGTCACATCCAATCAATAAACTTTGTAAATCAACTCATTTAATTCAAAAAATGATCTATATAGATCAAGCGACCAATTAAACAATTAGCATACACTTTGCAATTCATTAATTTAAGCATCAATCATGCAATTAAAACTCCAAATGTAAACTGCAGAGTTTAGAGACACGCTACCACGTGAGCGTGCAAGCTCTACCCTGGCCCTGGGCAGGGCTGATTGCTGGCACTTTTACAGTGAGAAAGGACACTTGTTTTCAACTCAATCATTTAAGTATTAGCATTGAAATGGATTTTAATATTAGGAAAATATGGGGAATGCTCTGTTTGGTGTATATATAGACAGTCATTTCCCTCTGGGCTTTTGTTTGTGAAAGAAAGAAGCTTAGATTTTTCTTTCCTATATTCTTCACATCTGTTTAAAACTTGCTGTTGTTTAGTTCTGCTCGTTAGTCTCTGCTAATTCTTAACTGTGTTTACTGCTTGGACTTCTTAGATGTTTAGAAAAGCTGGCTTTTCTACTAGTCACTGCTACTCTGTGGAACGGATTTTTTACTTTTCCTGCAGTTTATGGTACTGTTTACCTGCCCAAGAGCCTTCCTGGCTTTTCAAGCCTACGTTCTGCAACCTTTTCCACAGTTGCTCCATCTGTGAAAAAACAGATAGGCGCTGCTTGTTTGTCTTTAATTCTAAGATGGAATGGTCATAGACACGAATAACTTTTCACAAATAGGGAAATATTGCTTCCAGCTTTATGCAGTCATGAAACTTTTATAGACTTCGGTGCATTTTAATCACTGTCGGCCTTTGGCTGGCCGTTCAGTTGACGATGAAGTAAGCCGCGCTGCTTTGAGGTTTTGGGGTTTTTTCTATTACCACACGGTTATGGCAGCAAGATATGTCGGGTCTTTGTTGGGCTGTAGTTCCATACATGCCATCGTTTCTTTGGTGTCTTTTTCCCCTGTAACCGACGTGCCTGCCGGTTAATTCTGTGCAGCATTTACAAATTTAGCATCGGATGTCCTTCTTCCCTCCTGAATGAACTTGCTGTGTCTCTCTTTCAGCGACAACGTCAGTGCCTACTGTCTCCATATTGCGGAGGATGACGGGGAGGTTGACACAGATTTCCCACCCTTGGACTCCAACGAGCCCATTCACAAGTTTGGCTTCAGCACCCTGGCGCTGGTTGAAAAGTACTCTTCCCCCGGCCTGGCAGCGAAACAGTCGCTCTTTGTTCGCATGTGAGTATGGGTGCTCCCTTTCCCACTCACCGGGAAGTATCTGGGTGTCCCTGCCCCCTCCGCCTCGTTTTTCTTCCCTGCTCTTCATCTGAGGGTAGCGAAGTCCGGGGCTTGCAGGCGCACTGGCGGGTCCGTGCGGGTGGTGCCCTGCTCAGGGGCCTGGCACCAGGCCGGTAGGAAGGTAAATGCCGCCGGCGGCAGCTTGGGTGAGCCCAGCTCTGTGAGTCTAAAACTACGGGGCAGAACCAGAGCCCTTCTGCACGTGGGTAGTGTGAATTGAACTGTTGCACCGCTGCTAGTAAATATTTGGAATTCGCACAAAGTCTGAGCTCAGAATGCTAATTTTACCCCAGCCATGCTGCTTATTTATGACAGATGTGTTCTGAATAGTGAAGTAATGTACACAATAGCCTCAGAGAGTTGAAGTTATACAGTCATTCGTGCTGGAGATCCAGAGCCCTTTCCAACAGGCATGAAGAACTGATCTGGCTAGTGACTCTGAATTATTTTGGGGAAATGTATTGAACTTTATCAGGAAAAAAATGGTGTTTGAGTACACTTTCAAAGCTTGATAGACCAAGTTCTAAATTTCCATATTAGGAATAGTTAGTGGCCTGAAAAGCAGGTAATTTTCAATACAAATAGTTGCAGCGTGTCTTAAGAGCAGTGCAGTGATTGAGGAGAGAAATGAGCAGTAAACGAGCGTGCCGGTTTGAATAGGACTGCATATACCCCTCTGCAGTCCAGGAGAATTTTGGAGAGGAAGAGCCCATCCGCCACTGAAACTCGAAGCCATCTGGTTTGTAGCTCAGGAAGAATTTGCTGGGTCATTATCAGTGATTTGAGTGATAGATGCTGTACTTGATCCCTTTGATTTTTCTTCACTTGTGAGTGAAAAATCAGGCACCTTAAACACTATAACAAAACACCAGGAGCATAAGCCACTTCTTGGGAGAAATACGTGATGTTTGGATCTCCTGAAGTGGAAATGCTAGTGGGGCTTTCCTGGCTATCAGACAGTCCGTGTATTTATAAGGGATTAGTTGATTCCGTATCCATAAAGCTGCTTCTGTTTTGAATAATCAGACATTTAAAAAACTTTCTGAGCTGTTTAATTACAGTTTTATACTCTTTACTGTGGGCTGTGTTTCTTGGAGACATTCTAATGCATCCAGCTGAAAGGGATTTTCAGGAATCCCCATGTATTTCCCCAATGCCCATTCACGCCATTCCACTGCCTCAGCTCACTGGGCAACAAAATGTTCTGTCACGAGTATTTACAGATAAGTCACTGAAGGTAAACACCTTCGGCTGGGCTGGGTGCTCTCGTGTGGAAGTCGGTGCAGGGAGGGAGGGAACCAGCCTTGCCATTCGTACTACAGGGTCCGTGTTGGGTTTGTGCAGGTTGCAGCCAGGCAACTGCCTTTTCCATCTGTGGATCTGCAGAGTATTTAGTCCCTTCCACCTGACTGAAGCGTGCCACATGTTTGAGCTGAGAGGGAATGCCTCTGTCACCTCCACGCATTCCTCTGGAGTCAATGCCGTTGCCATGAATCGGATTTTTTTAATTTTATGATTCTATGATTGTTTTCTCCTCAAGCTAATCCTGCATGATCAGTGCCCCCAGACAAACCCCACAGGTATACAGAGAATATTGTAATCCTTTTTGATTGCATGGAATTAGGCGTGTTTATTGCAGGTAGAGCAGTTAAGAAGTCTGTACTGTTAGAAGAATCCAAATTGTGGATGACTTCTCATCTGGAAGAGTCCCATTTCTTTCTCAACTGCCTCCGACCTCAGCCCCTCTTGCCTGTACTCGGTACCTGACTAGGGATTAGGGTTTCAGTGCAGTGAACACCTAAGGGCTCAGATTTGGGACGTTCGCTCGGAGGAGGTGGAACTGGTCCCAGAGAGCTCAGCAGGACCCTGGCCTGCCCAGTAGTTCTCCGACTGCTGCTTGCAGCAGGATTAAGGTCCAGCTGCAAATCCTGCAAAAGAAACATGAAATGTCTTGCTTTAACACAGTTTGTGCTCACGTGAGGACGTTCCTTCTGCCGTGGGAGGTCCTGCTGATGAGAAGTAGGACAACTGCATCCTAAGAAGTGTTTTGCTGAGAGAGAGGGCTTTTTCTGTGTCCACATGTTAATGTGAAATTGCTTGTACTTCCCAGGAAAGTAGTAATTCATAAGTAAATTTAAATCAGAATTTTTAATGTATCCCCTAGAACAGACAATTACTTTATCACTTGATCAAAGATTGTTACTGCTGTGAGCTTGAATGTGCGTGCTGTCGTATTTTTGTAGGGATTTGTTGTAAATTCTACATCTTCTTCCTTCCCTGTCATCCTACCAGTGCGTGTAATTGTGTTTTTATATCTTGCATCTCTTTTTTTCCTCCCCATGCTGAAGTATTTCAGCTGTTGCTGTGTCAGGCTTGTGACTTGCAATGTTTATTAATACTGAATCACTGTTGAAAAACGTTGGTGCTTCTGAGGAGCTCCGTGGTGGAGCGTGGTGTTTTGTTTCAGTCCTCACCCATCCCGCATGTTGGCTGCGTGTTCAGCTGTCGCGCACTGCGGAGCTGACGGTCACGGAACCTCGCCGGCCACCCTGTTTGAGCAGAAACAGTTTGCAGAACTTCACACACTTAAGCTCCTGCCAAGGCAAACTCTTAGCCACTGGAGTTAGTTATAAATACCCGGTGGCGGTGGTTGGAAGTAGCCCACAGAGCATTTTATATTCCGAGCTGAATGTGAATGTCTTTGTGGCCATACAGAGTAGTAAATAATTGAGTTTGATTAGGGAGAGGGACCTCATTATCCCCCCACCTGTGCCCAGCTGGTAGGGGAGGGTCGAAATGAAGCCATTAGCTGTCTCTCTTACTGGCATCTCCGAGAGCTCAAATACATCTGTGTCTTATTTTCTTTTCTGGCACAATCAGTCGAGCGAGCTAAGCAGGCATGACCGAATTTGGCAACTTCCAAGGACTCTGGCAAAGTTACGCAAGGAGAAGACGGAGGGCAGTCGTTCTGGCTTCGAGCTGCCCATTAGTCTAGCGAGTGACGTTTTTGGAAGATGTCTGTTGTGGAAAGGAGTACTTTGTCCAATGTCAAACGCGGTGTCCGCAAGCAGCCCCCTCTGATGTCGAGTGCGATTTTTCAGGAGGAGTCAAACAAAGCGCTGCCTTCGTGTGAATGCAGCCTTCTTGAGAAGGGGAAGTCGTACTTGGGAGACTTTGCATGCAGGTAGCTTAAAATAAAGCTGCACTATCGTTAGGGCTTCTTCCCTTGGAAATTTTATTATTCCGACCTGATGCACGCGATCTCACGGCGTTCCTAGGAGTCGCAGCTCAGCTGCCAGTTGGCACACGGATGAAATTTGGCACGCACCTCCTCTGCTCGGTAGCACTCTTTTTCTGTTTTGATATTACGTTTCAATTGCTTTGACTGTTCCATATGTATTTCTCAGAGCAGCACCTCTGCTATACCTGAGAGATTAAGGTTTGAGGCATTTTGAAAATATTGGGCTTTCACTGTACGTTTACAAATACCATTCAAGGCTTTGAAATGTGTTTTTTACCTGGATTACAGAAGCACTCCCCAAAAGGCCTGTTACCGCTCCTCACGCGGGTGTAGGTAGTCTACAAAGGATATTTTCAAACGTTCGTAAAATGCAAATTGAAGGAAGTTAATGTGGGTGCCAGAGTCACGGAGGGGGGCTGCCGGAATAGTGACTAGGGAGGGGTGGGGCCCCGGGAAAGGGTCAGAGCGGGAAGCTGACTTCTTAGAGGTCTGATGATAGCTTACAGGAGTGTCAAAAGGTAGCAGATTACGCTCAGGAGCGCAGTTACCCAAGGCGAACCTGAGATGCACAAAAGCACGGTCACTGAGGCTCGGAATAAAACGGCGTAGTTATTCCGGTTCACGTCGCCGTGCACTTTATCTTTAAAATTACCCCGCTTAGCTGAAGTGCATTGCATCAGCTGGGAGTCTTAGTCTTAACTTTCCCTTTGTGCTGATCAAGTGGAAACGGTTCTTAGTCATTCGCAGACACTTTCAGCCATGCCAGCCGGTTTCTGCAGCGCGCTCCAAGTGCTGTAAATCAAAAAAAGTAACCTAAAAAAAATCCCTGCGTCCGGGTTGGAAAGACAGCTTTTGGAAAAGTTTGTTTCCCGTTCGGAACAGAAGCCTTTTGTCCTTGAAGTGCTGGGGTTCTGATTTGGCGACACAGCCGGAGCCCACGGAGCGGCCGCTGCCCGTCTCCGCGCCGCCTCTGAGCTCCCGCATCCCCCCCCACGGCAACACCCCGGCGTCAGCCCGCCGAAGCTCTCGCCTCTCCCCTTGTTTTCTTTTTCCAGCGCTGAACCTTGCCACCCTGGCTCCAGCGCCGAGGCTGTAAAAGAAGATGGAAAGCCAAGTTACCGCAGAATGATCACTATCATTAACATTCACGGGTGGTTCACTTATCATTCCTGACTGCACAGACATGGCAGCCGTTATGAAACGTCCACAGGTGTAGCACGATGATACATATTACATCGTGCCACAATGGATTTATGTATTCTGTAACAAAAGAAAAGTGTAATGAAAAAATACAGAAGGTAATCCTTTATTCCTCCACTGCACAATTTCTCAGTAATGCCTGTGGATGATAAGTGCCAGGGATTTCCTTTGCTTGATTTAACCTTGTCACCCAGGTATGTTTTTGCAAAATGACAGAAAATACAAGCTAAGGAATTTCTTTGGCTTCCAATCTGTGAGCGGCAGTTTTAATTGATTGACTAGCATCTGCTTGTCTGCCCTGCTTGCTAGCGCGTTGACTTAAAATAAAGGTATCGCGCGTTAGCAGGGTAAGCTAAACCATCTAATTGATACTCGTAATTAAGGATATGCTGGAATGAGGTTGGGTGAGGACAGTTGATGCACGTTATCAATGCGGAGCATAGCTGGAAAGCTGGCAAGGTGAGCTGGGGTGTGTATTTTTTCCAGAAGTGCCTCACTGTGCCGGTTGCACATCGAGGCGGGTTGTGGCAGATTGATGGTGTCTTGGGCGATCCCGTGTGGAGGGTGGCTCCAAGACTCCTTGCCTGTTCGGCAGTGCTCCGGCACGCTGAGGATGGCACAGGGCTTCTCCTCTGCTGTGTAGGAAACGTGCTCCGCACGCTGGCCTGACCCCGGGATGATGGCAGAATCTCTGGTCAGGGCATAAATCCACCCTCAGCTCAGATTTTGGGGTTTAACAAGTGCTAACATGTCCTTATGGAGGTTCTGCGGTATGTTGTTAGAGAAACCCGGCGCTGCACGCTTCCTGAGCCGGAGCAAGGGAAGGGGAGAGCCGTGCGTCTGCGCTGGGACGGGCGTTTCAGACCCTCTGGAGCCGTTCCAGAGCAAATAGCCAAAGGTTTACAAATGCAGGGTGCGCTTTACATTTCGCTGCTCTGGCCAAAGTCTCGCTTACTGGATAGCACACTAAATATAGTAAAACACAGAGGTTTTTTTTATTTTGCTTTGATCAGTAAAATAAACTTCTGAAGATTGTTCTGGGATGAGATCCAGCTTCTGAGGCAAAGAATGGCCATGGCTCAGGCACGGGTTAGTAATAGAGTGTCAGGAAAATCAGCCCGACAGTTCTCAGGCCAGCTGCTCGATAGAAAGAATCGACCGAGTCAGGATGGCCTGGAACACGAGCAGGATCAGCAGCAGCATGTGCTCTTTAGCAGCTGAAGTGTCAGGAATCGAAAGACAGTAGTCTCCCCTTTTCCCGAGGTTCCGGATACATGTTGGTGTGAGCAGCCCCGAGCCGGGGCAGCCCTGGTCGGTTGCCATCGGCTGCTTCGTGCCCGGCGGGACGCGGGGCTGAGCCATGGCGCAGGCTGCAGGCCCTGCTTAGGTTGTGGGAAAACACATTTTGGAAAACATTTGGTACGAAAGGGAAAAAGAAAACCCAGTGATTCCAGTCGTTTGGCCATAGAAGGTTTTGGAAGATTTTCTTCACCTTTGCTGGGGTTATTTCTGCAGTATTTCAATTTATTTTCCTGGATTGTGGTTGCAGCTCTCTGGACACCTCCTTTCTGTGCTGCAGAGCATTACAGGAGTTACCTGAAGGCACCAGATGTCTTCTGAATGGGTTCTGACGTTGGGTCCAGCGCGCAAGGCTTTTCTTGTAGCGCCTCGCTGACAGACGCGTCATTTAAATAAAGCGCCGCCTCATTTTTGTCGTTACAGTATAATTGTATAGGGGGTTTTATTTTATAGAGAGAGGCTTTTCGCTTTGAAAAATCCACAAAGATCAGCCCAGCGGGGCAGTTCGCACAGTGCTGGGATGACACTGGAAGCGAGAGGTGAAGGGCCAGGAAGCTGCTGGGCAAAGGCAAGATGCTGTGTAGTGCTTGTGCAGGTCGCAGGGCTCCATAGCAGCTTAAGGGGGAATTTGCTGGGCAGTAAAGGGTTTAGGAAGGCCTCTGCTCCCTGTGTGGCGCGGCCAAAACCCCGGGATGCTGGGGCTGCTCTGAGGATGGAGTCTCCGGCTGCAGACATGGATGGCACTCCCTCATGTGGAGCAGCGGGCTCAGTTCTGTTAACACATGGCAGAAGGAGGGAGGGAGAAAGTAGAGGCATGAAAAGGTTGGGAATATTTGGTTTGAAGACGAGTAAGATCGAGTTATAAATAATAAATGGCCTAGAGAACATAAATTTGGGGCTTTTAGGCAGTTTCATTTTGCCAGGAACAAAGGGAATTGAGAATGAAATTCAGATGAGACTAACTCACAACTGCAGAGAAGGAAAGGCGGTTACATGGTGCCTGGTGGGGCTGTCTGAGCTGGGGGGTGCTCTGAGACCAGCCCCGTGCTCTGAAACCAGCCCCATCTGGGTCGTTACTGCCGCGTGGCAGGCATTTTTATTTTTGGTAACACATAAATGACCCCCCGTTGCAGATTTCTTGACCGTCTCTTCAGCCCGTTTCAGCCGCTCCTGGCAGATGATGTTGAGCTGAAAAGCCTAACTGGGGCTGGGGACGTGGGGACATGCTTGCTGTTCTGGTAGCTGCCAGAAGAGCGTGGGCAAGCTGCAGGGCCGCAGGCTGGTGCCCGGCACGTGCCCAGGCCGGGAGTCGGCTGGCCACCGGCTCTGCGCCGTGGCCAGCAGTACGTGTTCGTGTATGGTGGGGGCTTGAAGGTGTCGCTCGTTCATCTAGGCTGTGTCACGGCGGGGCTGGGGATGCCGCGGCGGCAGCGATCAGAACCCAAACTTGTATTCCAGCCTTTGTGCCGTCAAGTGAGATGTGATACAGCCTTGTTTTTACTGGTGTCATCGTGCTGCTCGGATTGCTTTTGACTGCCGCTTGCTCTTTAAAATATTCCAGCTGTGATATTCATACAGAGCTCTGCTCCCTGATTAAAATTCCTGGTTGCCAGATACAGAGCTCCTCCTCCTGTCTAAATAGCTTTGCAAACCAGTTTTTTCCATGCAGTGCAAATCTCTCCCGGTGGGTGCCAAGCAGCCGCGCGCTCCGTGCTAACTGTCTGCAGTGACATCTACTGACACGAGCAGAGACTGACTGTGGGGTCTAAGGGCAAAATTTACTGATACATTAATCCACTATCTCCTCTGTTACACTGTCATCTTCTCTGCTTCCCCCAAGACGCGACTTTCCGTATGTGGCCGGCGATCCCTTCCGTAGCCATCCCCGTGTTGGCCGTGGCGGTTCCCACCCTGCGGGCACTGGCCGGGACGAGCACCCCGCTGTCAACCTTCCCGTGAGATTTGGTGCCACGGTGTTCACCAGAAGGTGTCCAGAGAGAGCACGTTGCGTTTGAAATTACGGGATTAACAGAGGTGGAAGGCTGCTGTTATTTCTCAGTTTTGTTCCTCCACCTCTCCTTACCGGTTTGCTTTGTCGGGGCGTGCGGGAGAATGGCATCGGGGGCTGTTTCTCCTGTGCGTGCTGGAAACGCCCAGCAGGTAGTTAATAACGAGGGGCTGAGGAGCTCCCCAGGTACATTTGCTCATTTTTCTTTCTTAACGATGAACACAAATTGATCAAAAATAAAGATAAATTAGGAAAATCCTTACACACCTTGAATCTCGATCCGTTTTCTCCAGCTCTGCCTCTGCCTTCCTGAGGGAGTTTGCTCAGTTTCTCCTTCTAAGTTACTTACGTAGCACAAGCTGGTGCCTTGTTGTGCCTAACAAGTCTTTTGCTTGAAACTAATGAAATTGCGGTGAGCTGCCTGATGATGATTATTTTGTAAACCTGCATGTGCATCTGTCTTGCAGAAATGCTGCTCATGGATTCTCACTTATTCAGGTGGACAGTATGAAGGTCACCATGAAGGATATCTTACAAAAGGCCTTAAAGAGAAGGAAGGGATCACAGAGAGGCTCAGGTGGGTTATTTATCGTATTTTCTAGAGGGCAGGGTGTTTCTCCAGGAGCATATTTTCTGTCTTTTGAACTGTTGTGAAAGATGCTCGGGTTTTTTCGGTGCGCATCATGGTTTTCAGCAGCACCCGAGGGTTCCGTGCGCGGGTCTGTGCTCTGGATACTGGCAGAAAGCAGAGAGCGGAGGAGCTGCATCGTGCTTGCTGCACAGCACTATATCCATCACTGCAAATATTTATTTATGGTAACCAAACCATTTGCATTCGAGTCCAGCCAGTGGTAATTTGCCATGGTGGGTGGAAGTACAATAAGACGAGTCCTTGATAGAATTTGTATACTTTTAATTTCGGTACAAAAATAGTGCGCGGTGTGATTTTTACATAATTTACAGGATTCCTCATTATGGGCAGAGAATAAGAAAACTGTACTTTCTGCGATGCTGTCAGATAGTACTGTTACAGTGGAGGCCTATCAACATTTTACGAAAGCAAACGTGCAGTACTTGCATTTATATCTGAGAGCGATGCTTTTCCAGGGTGTAAATGTGCATCCACATGTGTGTCAGTGTATGTATTGCAGAAGTATAAGGCTGAGAGATCTTCCCAGCAACAAGAAATAATTACTGTGAGAAATTGCACCGAGTCTTGTCACGCAACAAAGGAACTTTAATATAAACCTACCTATATCCTAGGTAAAGATAAGCATCGTGTCTTTGTAAATGAATGAAACCTCCTTATGTACCCTTAGTTTTAACTACGGGGAAAGAAAATAAACCCTGTTCTCCTTCGAAGAAGTAGTTCGGTGCAGTTTTTAAACGCGTGTATAATCTGTCATGGATTTAATTAGCTATCTTCAGATGAGAGCTGAAGTTTTAATAAAAGTTAGAAGAGATAACACAGTGAAGGACACGGATGAGCTGTCTCAAGGCTATATTCCAAGGGAACGATAAGGGCTGTAAAAAATGGCAGAGGAGAGCAATTGAATGAAGCAATGAAAATCTGATTCTCGTAAAAAAAAAAAAAAAAAAA
>NW_010234342.1:58682-66680 GCF_000690775.1 Eurypyga helias
GCGGTTGTAGATGAGACCCGCCAGCGTCTGCAGCAATTTGGCGGCTGGCCAGGAGTCATTGTTCACCCTCGGCTGTGGCGGCTCCGTCCAGATGTGCCAACTGCACGTTTCGGCTCTTGCCAGCTGACTGCGCCGTTTGATAACCAGCTCTCTGGATGCCCATCACTGGCCGCAGAGATAGAATTAAATGATGATGATCTTCCCACAAGTTGGGAGAGGAAACAATGCATATAAATCTTGATTTCATCTCAGCGTGAGAAGTCTTTATCCATCATCACTCATAATGAACAAGTCGTTAGCTGCGATGAATGGTGTTCTGGTTTTTTCAAACACCTCTTTTGTTCACTTTTTGGGTGACTTTTATTTATTTCCTGGGGTCGGATTTGTCTTTCCTGAAGGGAGGTGGCTAAAAGGTTCACTTAGCTCAGTCTTTAAACTACTTTCCTCCTTCGTGTAAGAGATGTTTTACTCTTTGTCCATTTGAAATTTGGTTTGCTTTTATTTTGTTACTTTTGCTCAGCAGTTTAGAAAGGGAGTGGACCTGTCGTTTATTCCTTTGGCTGATGCATTTGTTCCTGCTGTCCTGGCACTCCTGTTCAGCATCCTTTGTAGTAACAGGGTGTATAAGCATGCAGGTGTCATTTTGGTGGTTTCAATTATGTGAGAAAACATTCACATTTGCTTGTTACCAACTATCTGTGTGAGAGCTCATCCCTTTGAGACGTGACCATCATCCCTGCCGTGGATGCAGCCCCAGTAGAAGTCACAACTGAAAACCTTTGGTTACTTACAGGTATATTGACTTTTGAACGCGTGCTCGGGTCCCTTGACGCAGTGGGTGCTGCGTGCAGCTTTCAGTTTGAGCTGGTGTGTAGATACATCCAGAACTAGGACCTGCAGTCGCTTCGTTTATCAGAGTCACTGTGAGAGGAGTGACCGCTCCAGGGAAAGGTTTCTGCTTGAATTCCCTTAGTGCTGAAGTTCATAAATGAAATACTGATTTTTTGGTGTATTATTAAGATGTTGGTGAGCACTCATCACGCATTATTGACATTGTCATGTAGTACTGTCACATGGGTGAAGGGCCTTCTCAGATTAGGTGTTTGTGTGTTAAATGGGTAAATAACAAACTGAACGCTGTTATTAAAATTATCTTTCCCCACCCAAAGCTGCGATTCCTCCGTCCGCAGACTTTGGGCAGGGTTGGAGGCTGTGGAGGGGCTTCCCTGTCTTCTTTAAAAGAGCAGAGCTTGCGGCTGGCTGCCCAGGGGGATCAGTCCCTGGCTGCTGCCCTGAGCAGAGCGGGATGGAAACGCCGCCTGGGCATGGCCTAGGGCATTGCCCAGAGGACAGTGAGCATGTGGGTGCCGCCGGGCTGGAGCGGGGGTGGGAAAAGATTTTGTCGTCATTTTTAATCCACCACCAGATTCTTCATTATTTGGGGTGGATGTGCCTCTCTCGCTGGGAGACGCACAGATGAATGGAATGTAAGTCACTGTTGGCACGGTCCCGTGCCGTTGCAGTTCAAGTCGTTATTAAGTGGATCAGGGTGTCAGATTTCCACGTAAAAGATAAGACATAATTTGGGAAAAGCATTTTTTCTCATTCAGCAACGCTTCCTGTTGCATTGCTTGTTCTGATTTTTAAAAGAACTAACCAAAACCAGACTTTACGTGTTTATTTAATGCTTCTGTAATAGTTGAGTGGAACTGGAATGCCTCTGAACTTTTCTGCACATGCTCAGTCTGCCTCCGGACCAGGCTTCCCAGGACAAATGGATTTATGATGTTTACAGCTTATGCTGTTTCCAAGTACTTGTGGAAGGAATTGCTTTCTGACCGGTTTTCACTACTGACTCCCATGGCCTTTCCAAGGCAGTCCGATGTTTGTAGGAAAATGCAAACCTTGGTTGGCTATTTCGGGTGAGGAAGAAATTGAACAACTGCGGTTGTATGGTCAGGAAAGGGATGTTCCAGCATGACCAGGGCTAAAATACTAGACCAGTTTGCTCTAATTACTCAGCCAGTAACCTGCAGCTTTCAGGTAGGTTTTTCTACAAGCCGTTGAGCCACAAGTTCCTGAAAATCTCTAAGCCTCGGCCACCTCTGGGAGTCAGTGACCTTCTGAGCAACTCTGTGTTTTACTTCGGTTGAGGAGGGCCGTTACTGGCCTCGCAGCCTCCAGCCCCCGCATATCTCCTGGAGCAAAAGGCTGGTGATGGCACAGAACTGTATTCTTGACGAAGGGTTGCACAGAGCCCGGTCTCCACGCCTTCTGTTTCATTCGTGTAGCCATGGCGTGAATAACGTGTGTTTGTTTCAAAATCACATTTGTTGAAAAGCCTGGGGTTGAATAAAGACTTTTGAATGCAATTTAACTTCAATGCAAAGATTATTTGTTGCAGGAAGATACAAGTCAGTAGTAGGAGGTAGAAGTTGGGTACAGCCTTTGTTTCATAGCAGCATGAAAGGAATGGCAGCAATACTCTGATTGTGCCCAGCTCTATTTAGATGTTGTTAGATGAAATTACTGCAAACTATTCCACATTCTTTGGGGTTTCCCTTTCTTCGTGTCACCAGGCTTTTGCCTTAGAGGTAGGAACTCTGCCTGTTTTTCAGTAATAATATTTGAGGCCCTCAGCAGGAAAACAACCTGTATGTGTTAGAGCTGAGAGAAGCACGGCCCGGGAGTCGTTTTGCGGAGGACGTGGTTGTACTGAAGCAGTGCTTTGGGAGCCTGCTGACCTGTCCCGCAACAGGCAGCAGCAGGGGGTTAATGGGAATACTGTATCATCTCTTGCCACGTGCACAAATAACCGACGGGAAGAAGTGCATGGGAATGGCTGAAGTTAGGGAAGAGCCTGTAACAACCAGTCAGTGCTACATACTGGAGAAGATAAATCTACAGAGGAAATTGTTGAGGCAGATGTTTAATTAGTTGGAGTCAGGCTGGATAAATCAGGATAGGAACTGTCTATGCAGATATGCTGGTGTGCCTTCCTTTTTTCTGGGCTTGTTGCATTGTCTTTAAAGACTAACTGTTCTTTTTGGTGAGGAAAGAAGCAGCAAAACCAGTCATGTAACCTCTCTGTTATTGCAATGGATTCCCTTGTGTACACTCGTAAAATAGAAAACGTAATTGATGTTTTCTTATGGTAATGAAAAATAACTAAGTAGAATACTTTATCATCACTTTGTTTAACCTATTGCGTGCTCAGCAGCATGTATTGCCCATGCATATTTTACGTGAGAGCTGGAAATAAAACACCCTTGGTTGTGGAATGAGCTCCCGGAGGAGACGGGTCTAATCCAGCGATGGATCACCTTGAGGGGGGCTCGGTGGAATCGCTCCTGCAGGAGAGTCTTCTCAAAATAGCCAGAATGGGAGAAGGAGAGACTGAGGGTGGGGTGATATCCCAGCCACAACAGGCCACAGCAGGGAGGAGGGAAGGGCTGCCAGCTCATTCAGTGCTGCAGGGACCTTGGTCTGGGTAATGCTGGGGTGCTGGGATAAGGGCCCTGTAGCGAACCTCAGCATCCAGAGAGAATTAAGGATTGCTTTGTGTGAACTTTCCGTGTCTGGGTCTCTTTGAGAATGTTTCTGAACAGTGTGAGTGCTCCAGCAGCTGGTGGTTTAAATGGAAGATTGTCTGCACTGGGGCAGATCTGCAGGAAGGGAAGCATGTGCTTGAAATCATGAGAACTTCTCATTCTTCCTCAATTTATCAGCGAAACCTCACAGTGCTGTCTGGGTTTTGCATAGGTACAGGAATGGAGGTTTGAAAAACCTTTTTAGAAGATGAGATTTGGGTGGTCTAGTACGTGGTATAATTTCGCTCCCTAGAAATCAGTAAAAGCCTTAACATGAACTTCAAAAAGGGTGGATATTCGGCATCCTTTTAAAATTCCACCCTCGTGTTTTGCAGAGTTTTGTAGGTCGTACCTACGGTGTTGTGAGAAACCATTGTGACCTGATTTGCTTTACCACTAAATGACCTTACTACACAGTCACTCCGGTGCGTATTTCTGCTGGGCTTATGTTACCACTCCACATGTGTTGCCCGCTTGGCCTAGGCATTTAGGTTATGGTAGGTGTACATTTAAGTCCTGCGCTTCAGGAATGCTCCCGGTTGGACCGAGGAAAGCACAGTTTTGTGGGGACGAAGTGCAGAGTCCCTTCCGTTCAGACACCGCCGCGCAGCTAGGACTGGGTCTGAGAGCATCCCATAAAGGGCAGGAGGCAAGTGGATCGCATCAGGGTTTGTGTATCTGCACTGAAGCCACCTTCAGTATTTGCTATAAAATACATGTGCCTGGCTTACGGCGTTCGGGACGTAAGAAAGGTGGTGACTTCATTCTTGGTACTTTGCGTATCTTGGTGCCATGGTGATTCCCAAATTAAACGTGTGCGGGAACTGTATGTAACTGGAAGTTCTCCTCCTCACCGTTGAGCTGTCTCCTTCCTTTTGCTCTTCAACAAATACATTCTCTGGGGTGCCAGTTGCCTTCTCCTCCAGAGCTTGACTGAACGGACTATAAACACTAATGTAAGGTGAATAGGAGTGCAGGGAGTGTGTACAGAGGCTTTGTTTTCCAACAAATTAAGCACTGATGTCAGTATATAAAACCAAATGTTCGTAGAAGGAAACGAAGGGCAAAACTAAACAATGTAAAATGCTGAAACGTTAGAACAAGCCTGCCTGTTTCTGGTCCATGTCAGCCTCTCTTCCTTTGAAATTCCTTGGGAACAGAGAAGCCTCGTCTGATTAATCTTGTCTGATTTTAAGTAGAAATTCTTTGCAGGGTGAACATGCTACTGATTATTATTTAATAGCTGCTTCAAGCTGCAAACATCCCTGAACCAGAAATGCTCAGTCCTTTTAAGAACAAAATGCTATACAAGTTTAATTGTTATAAACAATACCTTCTGCCAACATTTCACAGACATGACCTGTATTTTCCGTAGGTTAGAGGGAGAGTTATTAACTTCATGTTCTGTTCGGTTTGGGAAAAGACTAATACTTTTTCTATAAATGAAAACAGCTGCTTTACAATAACATTCAAGTCCCTAACAGCTGTCAACTAGTGCTTTTTGCATTCTTTAAAATGTGTAAAGTGACTGAAAATAGTCTAAAATAGTCTGGGTAAGTGTATTATCTCACTACCACAGGAAGCTGGATAATAAGGAAAAATTCAAGAAATGAGGACAGGACAAAACCAAAAGTCTGCATATCGTATTCTAGTCTCTACGAGAGAATCAGAGGAATTACAGCTGCGAAGGCCAGTCGCAACGATCCATTCCATCACCAGGTAGCTGGGAGCTGCGGCAAGCGGCACGGTCTCTGACAAAACCATGTTTTGTAGTGGATTATTATTCCTGTGTCTCAGACTTGTTCACACAGAGCTGTTAAGTTTTCCTTCAGAACTTTGGGAACAGAAGCTCAAAATTCAGAGTGTGCTGCAAACATGAGGCTCGTCTTCCGTTCTGGAAGCAGCTGGGGAAGAGAGATCTGAGTTTTGTTCAAAAATTCCCTTTCTAACATCAGTCCCCGCACTCCTTTTGTGTCAAGTTTCAGGTCTTAAAGATGCTTCTGAGCTGTTTGTAAACACATTCTAGTCAAAACTTACGGTAGAGATAATCAAAACTATTGTTTGTGTGAAAAACCACGTCTTGTCAAGCGCCCTTCCAGGCCTGAGGGAAGTCACACGGATGCCAGAGCACCGAAGGTTTTCCCCTAATCCCGCGGTTTCTCTGTTCCTGTAGTTAGGTTTGTAAACCCTTGGTCTCGATGCTGCGGTGCCGTATTCCATCTGTCCTGTTCCAGGCTCCCGGGGGTGGTAAGGAGAGGTGGTGTTCCCGAAGTGCTGGGAAGGGGCGAGGTGGCTCTGTGGCCGGAGGGCAGGAGGAGCGCGGGTCGGGGCGGCAGCTCCAGGAAGGCAGGGAATTTCCTAAGTAGATGAAACTCCTTGGCTCACGTGTTGGTGGCCTTGCGGTTCCTGTCGGCATTAGGGAAACGTTTTCCGGGTACTCTCCATCGGTAACTGTTGTCCTTCCGTGACTGGTGATGGCTGCAGGGTGTTCCCGAGGGACCTTGCTGTGAGCCTGTGCTCTCACCCGGAGCGGAGTCTGCCGGGGAGCCCATCTCCGGCCTCCCTGCAGGACCCTGCCTGGCTTGGGGCAGGGTGGCCCTGTCCCCCCGCAGCACCCGGAGCTGCAGCTGCCCTTTGGGGTAGGGCTGCTGGGTCCCCTTGCCAAGGGGGTGGTCGCATGTGGCAGGGGAAGCACTAATTGGGATCATCCTTTGGATGGTGTCTGCTCTCCCGGTTCAGGGGGGGATATCAGCGTGTTGGAGGGCGCAGGAGAGGAGGAACTGGGGGGCTGTAGGCATCAAGGCCAGGGAGGAAGCCTTAAGCCTTCCTGGGACAGGCTTCCCGTGGTTCCTCTCGCTGCTGGAAGAGCTGTGGGTCTCGCTGGGGTTTTGCTTCCTCTTCCCACCCTATAAGCAGGGGAATGGGATGAAAGAAACACCTGGAAACCAGGGGGTGTGTGTGTGCTTTTATTGCCTACATATATATTTGTTTGTATCTATGAAAAAGGAGAATTGGGAAGATAAACTATGCAAAAGCACACCCCCGTGATTAAAGCTTTTTAAGAGATGAACCACAGTGAGAATAAACTGCCATTAAAGTTTGATCCTGTCATTCTGTGACGGTAACGGAGGAGTTTAAATTTAAAAGTAAATACGTTGGAGTAGGCGATGCATATGTTTGTTCTGACTCTCAAAGAGATGGAAGCCCCAGCATCTGTGACGGTGAAAAGCCAATTAATTTGTATTTCCTTGTGTTTACATGCATGCTTTTCTGCTTAATGGTGGTTTTGAGTTTCTTTGGCTTTCAGTGCTTTGTTTTGGGTAATTATAGCATCCCTGCAGAGTCTTCTGCCCCAGTTATGAATGGCTTTACCTGGGAATACTTCACAAATCCTGTTTTTCCTTGCATTAAGCTGTTCAGATTAGCAAATTGTACTTAAGTTTAAAAAATATCAATGCTTGTAGATCCTTGGACAAGACTTTCTCGTGCTTGCTGCCCCCCTTGCACCCAAGAGGTGCAAGTAGGAAGGGGGCAGGTGGGAATGTGTAAGCCCCGGTTTTGCCAGCTCGCGGCTTTCCTCACCCCTCCCGTCCCCGGAGCTGTGTTTGGGTCTGATGTGCGCTTGCTCTCTGCCGTGATGTCTGCTAGGGAAAGGGGCAGGATTGATCCCTTGGTTTTGCAGCTTTTCCTCGGCGGGGTTGGTGTGGGGCAGGGCGAGCCCCTCGATGCTGGGAGGGTGCGATGGAGGCTGCTGGAAACGGTTTCCTTCTGCCTCCGAGCTCCATCTCCGTTCTGCAGCGGTAATGATTTATTTCAGCAAGCCCTTCTCGCCAGCCGGCTGACGCTGAGCAGACACTGACGGGGCAGGGACGGGGACGGTGGTGTACGGGAAGCAGCTCGCTAGGAATAAAGTTTGGGGATAGTTTGTCAGAGTAGAAATAGCTTGTTAGTCCTGGGCGTTTGGGCTGATGGGATCCTGGACATCAGCCCCAGTGGTTGGGGAAAATGTCTCATGCCTGGCCTCTGAAATGAAAGTGAAATATTGAACTGGGTCTATTTTAGGGCTGTTGGTATTGAAATCATACATTTATTGGTTCTTCTGGATTGGTAATAAAGCTGTAATTTATGTGACATTTTAAATTCTGCAGTTCAGTGTTTGGGTGATGGAGACTTTGTTTATTTTATCCACTCGGATGACAGAAGGTAGGGCTGATAGGCACGTTCGTGGGCCCATCTCCTTCCTGCTAGGCTTCTGTGGAGCCCAAAACGCGCCCCTCCGGGTGGTCGCATGACCCCCTGCCGCAGTGCTGTTAAGGAGAAGGGCTACGGACGTAGAATTATCGTCCAGGTCGGCAAGGTAGAGACCGCGCGTTGACCCGCACCCCAGATGCCCCTCCGAGCGTGGGCG
>NW_010234343.1:0-3973 GCF_000690775.1 Eurypyga helias
CCAGCACGCTGCCAGGATGGGGGGGGGGACCCCAGGAGAGGGGCTGTTCCCCCAGGGAAATATTGGGGGAGGGAAGGGAAAAAAGGAGGGGAAAAGAAATAAAAGAAAAAAACCCCAAAAGCAGGGTTTGGAAGTTGAAAATGTCACCATGCAGAAGGGGGATTGAAAGGGAAGGGAAAAACGCAGCCAACCCTTTTGTCTCCTACATTCGGGCACTAAAACTGGCATTTTTCTTGGGGAACAGTAAAAAGTCCCCCTGCCACTCCCCCAAAATGCTACTTTCATCCAAAAGCTGGGACTATGCAGGTGGCTGGCCCAGCAGAGATCACATCAGGACGTTTCACCCAGGCACTTACGGCCTCAAATGCCACCGCTGACCGGTCCCTGGAGCCACCCTTGTGCTTCACCGCTGGGGCTCTCCCCATTTCCCAGCCCCAGCCACCCAAACTGCCCCCTCTCCCTCCCTGCCCGCAGGATGGATGCTGGGCAGGGGCACCCTGGGCACCTTACACCCATCCTGGCCACGTGTGCCTGGCCAAAGAGCCTGGGGTCACCTGGATGACACCTCCTCCATCACCACCAAAGCTGCTCAGTGCTCCCACGCAGCCTGACAGCGCAAATTCAAACCTGAAAGCAGGAGACAAAAACTTAAATGGGAGCAGGAAAATATTCCCCCTCCCCCCCAGTCCTTAAAACACGTGAAAGCCAGGTTTAAGTGAATCAGTAAAATCCTTGTCTTCAAGGCCAGGCTGGATGAGGCTTGGAGCAACCTGGTCTGGTGGAAGGTGTCCCTGCCCACGGCAGGGGGTTGGAACTGGATGGGCTTTAAGATCCCTCCCAACCCAAACCATTCTGTGATTCCCATGCCACATGCCCACTCCATCCTCCTGCGCGAGGGGCTGGGGTACCTCCGGACAAAGCCTGTGCCGTACTGAAGGAAGGATGCAGGAATCAAGGCTTGGTACATGGAACTGGAGATCTTGCCCCCCAACAGTTACCTGAACAGTCTTGGAAAGAATAAAAGAGGTTTTTGGAGTAACGTTTTGAAGAGCATCTACGTGGCTTCGGGGCCCTGGTGCTGTGTCACGGGGTGACGTGGGCTAGTAGGATCCTCGAGCTGGCTTTCAAGTGACTAGTTGTGGGCCTGACACTCGTTCAGCTTTTTTTATATCTTAATTTTGCTTGCTTATTAGCATGCAAACGAGAAAAGTCCACTTGTTCATTAGGGTAGTACCTGCAATTACAGAACCTGTGGGGAGCCATACAGGCTATGTGAAGTTTGCCCAGAGCCCAGCACATCATAGGACAACTTCCACCTGGGAGAGACTGGCTGGAGCCCACCACCCCCAACCCAAGGGGGTATGTCACCCTCCCAGGACTTGACTTACCCATCCCACCATCACAAGGATGCAGGGCCGCTGAGTCTGCCCTGGCACCTTCCCGGTGGCCATCAGAGAGAAGATGGGGTAGGTGCCAGCAGCTTGAGGTCAGCCTGGAAGATCCAGCTCCGGGCACCTCTGAAATCCAAGCAAAGCCCAAGACAAAAGCATTTGGAGAGCCACGCTCATTAGAGAAGAGGATGAGGTGTTTTTCACTCGTGTGACGTGAGCTTCTATTCACAGCTCCTCATTAGGACTCAAACAACCTGTGGACCTATCCCAAATTTTGGTTGGCAGTATCTGTGCCCCTATCAGCTTGCAATCATCCATTGGGCAGATCACTCGAGGGAGAGAAAAATAAAAAAGCACATGCAATTATAAACCAGGTCTTTCCTTGTGCTCAGCCTCCGCTCCGTGGGCACTCTCCTAGGGTGACACGGACCTGGGCCTTCTGCCCTCTTCCCAATCACTGGCCAAGGCCAGCATCGAGGGGTTTTAATTAACACTTCCAACCACGGTGGTGGGCATTTTGTCTGTTAATTTCAGAACAGGCAGCTTCTCAGCGAAAGGAATGACTGTCCAGTTGGCCGGTGTCCCCCTTCCAAGCCAAGGGTTGGGAACATTAGCGCCGAGTACAAGAACAGTCTTTCATAGCACCACAAAACGAAGGGAACGGTCATCATCATCATTAGGAGGCAAAAAAAAAAAAAAAAGAAAAGAATGTTTTCTTCTGCTGGGCAAGGGTGCAAACCAGGCTGAGAGCCCACCTCTGCCACGCTGAAAAACCGAGATGGGAGAAGGACAACCACGTCCGGCCCTCATACCTACCTCACCCTTGGAGCAAGCAGGGCAGTGGGATTTGCTCATTGTTGTTGCTCCCGTCTTCCAGGTGATGTAATTACCTTTCTACAACAGTTACAACCTCCTCTATACTGTCCATGCCCTTCAGTTCTGCCTCATCCACGCATCTCAACGTTGCTCTTCTGCTCTTTTTGGGTCGTTCACAGAAATATGAAACGAGACAGGCCCCAAGGCTGGCACCTGGGGACCCCCATGGGAAACCTTCTCTTCTGCCCTTACAACACCAGCCATGGCCACCCGATGTACAGCAAGGCCAGACCCACCTTCATCCCATGCTCCGACCACACTCAGATCACTTCATTCCTCAAAAATCCATTGTAGACCTTGGAGCCTTCCCCAGAGAACAATTTGGCTTCTCCAGTGCATCCTCCCATCCAAAGCTAGGTATCTTCTGCATCGGAGGACAGGCTTTGGTGGGGATGCCAGAGATGAAAGGAAACCCTCCATGGCATTTCTCTCTCCGAAAACATCCCGAGAGATGGTAGGCTCGGGTTGGGTTTGTTGACGCCGCTCCTACAGCGTGCAGAAAACCCACACCACCCTTGCCAGGGGAGAGCATATTGTCCCTCACCCTCCCAGCCCACCACCTGGGCTGGACACCACCAACTTCCCTCCGCCCATCCCCTCATTAGGCTGATTATAATTACCTGCCAACCTAATTGCACCCTTTCCTTCAGGAGAAGCTCAGAGATGCTGCTCCTAGGGAGCAGCAGAGATTTGGCAGCATGCTGGGAAGCTACTGGTAATTAGAGGGATATTTTTATAGCTTATACCAAGTGCCTAAAATCAGGAGAGTGGATCCAGGCTTGCAAAAAGCCAAGGTGTGGTATCTAAAGCGTGCTGCTCATGCTCCTCACGACTAAGCATCATCATTAGCACAATTCACTTGGCAGATAGGAAAACTCCAGCTTCTGCCTTCATGTTCTGCAAGGGCTATAGCTTCGGTGTGTCATGTTTTCAAGGGTGTCCTGGCTGGTGTCCTTGCACAGAGTTTAAGCCTAGCTTTGCTTATGGGGGGTAGCACAGCAAAATAACGTGTTTTTTAGTGACAGCATGAAAAAAATTCACCTTGAAGATAAAAAGACCTCTCCTCTCCATTTCTAAGCATAGCATGTGCTTCAGGAAGCCATATATTGGTCTTTCTGCCCTAAAATCATCATCAGCTTTCCTGTGGAAAACAATACGAGTGTATTTGCGATTGAAGGATGTTGAGCAGAGGATGAAAACAAGCTGGTAAGGAAAGTTTTCACTTTCAGATGCTACAGCTTTGCTGTTTGGAAACTCTCTATTTCATGTTCTCCTTCCCAGCCAACTCACATTTTTGTGAGCAGTTGTTTTACAGCCCCAGCCAGGCACTTCTGTGCAAAGCTGTTGTTAGTGTGTCATGGATAGCAACACATACCTAAGGGAAGGAGTCAACGTTTGCTAGAAATGGGCCTGGCTGAACTCTCTTTCCCCCTCCCTAATCCAAATGGCCCCCAGCTTTGGAAAAGTTTGCCTCCAACTCTGAACTCGCTGGCCCCAGCTCTATAAATAGTCGGAACAAAACCTCCCAGGCCAAATGCCCTGAGTGTTTAGAAAGCTTTGATCCCGTGCTGCTTTTTAAGAGCTTGAGCCTTTTCAACTCGTGCAGCATGAGCCCATATTGTGGCTCAAAGCTGGGCCAGGGAGACCAAACTGGTGGGCTGGGAAGCGGGAGGGTATCAAAGGTATCCGGGTGTTCTGCACCCGGA
>NW_010234343.1:4028-5578 GCF_000690775.1 Eurypyga helias
AAGGCGAAGTGATGGCACCCCTTGATCCCTGCCTTGATTCCATAGAGTTTCCCAAGGGAAGCCATCCCTCCACAAGCAAACCCTCCACCTCGCTCCCATCCACCTTGTTTGCTTTCTGTCCCGGTTTTCCTGTGGGTTGAGGGTGCTTTGCTTCCTCCTCCCTCTGGGTGTGCCTGGCTCTTGTGCCTTGGCACTACTTGCCTTGGCCGGAGGCGGAAGTGGAAAAGACACAAACATCAGGGAAAGAAAAAAAAAAAAAAACAACAGAAAAAAGGCTGCTCTTGCAATATTTCCAATCTGTCAAGCCCAGAATGGGAATCCTATGACAAAGCTGGCTCTCACAAAACCCCAGGACAAGAGGTTTGGATAAGTGGCCCCATGGATTGCATCCCCCTGCAAACAGCCCCACATACCTCCACAGACTTCACGCATCCCGGCCTTCGTATGGATCCAGCCACCACCTTGTTCTTCCCATTTGGACACAAGAAAGGGACCCTGAAGGCCATCCCATCCCAGCTTTCCAGACTCAGCACCTGCCTTCCCTACCTCTGCACTTCCAATGGGTTTTTATGTGTGCGTCTCAGACCTCTGGATGCCAGCCAGGAAAACAGCTTTCTGCCCAGGTGGCTTTTTCCCTGCCAAAGCTCTTCCTTTGGGGAGCAGAAGTCAGCAATGCCACCGCACACAGCGGTGCAAGTAGTGTGGCAGGGAAGTTTGGGATAGCACCCGCAGCGCCTTGGAGGAGAGGGGATCTCGCCACCCACCACAGCCAGCAGGACAGACAGCCAGGACAGAGGTGCAGCACCGAACCATCCTACCTTCCTGCTGCTTTAGCAGCAACAGCTTCTCCCAGGGTTTTTGCTTCAGCCTCACACTTTGCTTTTCCTCAGCCAAGTGACTTCAAGGTGTTTACAGGACACTTTGCTCCAGAGGGAACCCCTCCTGAAGCTCTTGGAAATGTTTCAATCCCCAGCAGCGAGCGTTTGCTCCCTGCCTCCTCTCCTTGTCCCGCAGCAGGCTGGGCAGGGGTCAGATCGTGGCTCTGTGGAAATTCAGGGAAGCTTAGATGGGCTTGGGCTGGTGCATCTCTGGGGAGCCAGTTTAGCTAATCCAGTGTTGGGAAAGGGCTGAGGTCAGCCCCACCACCCTCTGCCACTGACAGGCATCTAGCATGGGGCAAGAGAGCCTGGAAATTACTCCTTAGGGGACGTTATAAATAAAGCAGCCCAGATTTAAGGGAGCAGTAAAACCCCACCTACAGAGACCATGGAAGAGAGGACCAGTGTTCAACCCCTCCTCGCCCCATGGTGCATCAGATGGGGCTCGGCCCCACTGCCTGGGACTGTACCCTGTGTGGTTGCAGGGGACACCCAGCCCGGCCAGGGTCTGCACTGTATCCAGCCTGAAATCACTGTGGAGCACCCATCCTCAGCTCTCTGAGGCCACGGGACTTGCTGCCTGAGCCCTCTCAAGGAGCTTTGCCCTCCTTTTTCCTGCTTGCTCCTCACCAACGCCATGGGGCAACCCTCACCCTGCCGCAAAAACGCCTG
>NW_010234343.1:5595-20263 GCF_000690775.1 Eurypyga helias
TGCAGCACCCACAAACCCCCTGGTGGGCTCCCATCACCTACCCGCATCCCAACCTGCGGCACCCCGGATGGGGCAGCTGGTCCCCGCGGATGGGGGGGGACAGGCCGTCCCGTGAGGGGTTTGGCAGCACACTGCTTCGGAGGCGAGGGCTGGCTCGGGGCTTTGTTTTATGTCCTGTTTATCCTGATGAGAGAAACAGAGGAGTTCAGTGTGCAGGAATCTCGCGCCCTCGCCCCGCTCTCCCCCCCGCCCCCCAACGCCGCATGAAAGCTGCTGAGCAAACAGGAGAAAATCAAAGGCGCTCGCGCCCCGCTGGCAACCCGCTGGGTTTCCGCACCGCCGGCCCCGCTGCCAGCTCTTACATAAACTGTTGGCTTGGCCCAGCGCTGCGCTCGGGCTTTTTTATCTTCTAAACCAAAGCAGCTGCCCCTGCAGAGCCACCCTGGGACCCTACAGCTGTGCTCCCCCCAGCCACACATCAGGGAAGACCCCTCTCCTGCCTCCTTGCCAGTCTGTTGGGGTTTTATTGCCCCCTCGTCAAATAAGACACGAGACCCAGGTGGCCCCTCCACACACAAACACGCTACGTTCAACCGGTCGTTGGCGTGGCAGGGTGGCGGGTGACACCAAGCTGGGCTTGGTCCTTGGTTGGGGTGGTCCCCCGTGGTCTCCAGGCTCAACCCAACACCGTGAGCCGCCACCACCTCATCCCACCCTCTTCAAGATTCAGCACTGGGGCATGTTACCTTCTCCTGCTGGAAAGAAAGAGATGCTTTGGCCCAAATCTGAGCTTGCTTCTCTCTGCTTTGCACCCAGAGCATCATGGGGCCGGTCGCAAGACGTTCGGCACTACTGGCATGGGTGTGCATCCTCTCCACCAAGCACAGCCTGAAGTACAAGGGCAAACTCTCCCTGCTTTTCTGTAAGAGCATCTTGATCCTGTCATCCTTGGCTGTCAAGCAGTCCCCAGGCATAAGGGCGTCCCCAAACACATGCCCTGTGTGCGACATGAGGACTCATTTCCCCATCTCTCCTGGGCACGACCGCTCAGCAGAACAGGAATGAAAACCCTGCAGACATAAAAACACCCAGGAAAGAATATTAAATCTGCTATACCTATGCCCCTCCATCCCTCCCCCGTTTTTGGCGCTCTTTGCATGCCTTTCGCTGTGGGAAAGGGAAGAAAGCAAAGTTTCACGCCTTGAGAGGTCACTGGGAACCAGTGCGTGAGCAGAGGTGGCTCACGAGGGCCCCATGCCCCCACCCAGCCACACCAGTCCCCTCATCCTCTGGGGTACCCCAGGAAGAGCTCCCAGACCATTGTTTCAGCAGCTCCATCCAACACTGCCTAAACCTGCCACCCATCAGTCTTTGGCAACAAGCCATCATCCTCTACCATCCAAAAGTATTCTTATTTCCCACATTTTTTAACTCCATTTAATAACTGCTCATTAAAAGCGATTAAAAAAAGTACCAGAATACCATTTTCCTGGGTTTCACCATCATTCAAACCCAACAGCATGGCAGCCCTGTTTACCTGCCCGGTCCCTGAGCCCTCAGTAGGGAACTCCTCACTTTCCAGCACGCACAGCAGAGGGATTAGACAAAATTAACTCATACTTGGAGCCGCGGCAGGATCAGGCAAATCCTGGCTTGGCTATCTCTCTTTAGACTACATCTTGCAAACAGAAGGGCTGGAAACAATTTTGCTTTAATTGCTTTTTAAAATGCAGCCAGCAGATGGTTTGGTAACCCAAATTCATGACTCTTTCCACAGCTCCAAGCTGCTGGCTTGGAAACAAAATCCAAGAGTGATCCAGGTAGCGAGGGATCCATCCTGTCTGCTTTATCAAAGCGCTGGCCACGATGCCTGAGACAGGACAGCCCGGGCTGGCGGAGAGGGACACCTCAAGGCTTCCAGGTCATCAGCATGTCTGCAATCCCCAACCACCAGCACCAGCAGAAAGATGTCTCGATTTCTGGCTCTTGGTCTCAGCTGGAAAACTAGCCAAATGGCAGCTGGGCAGCCCAAGGGTGGATGTTAAGCAGGCTGGTCTCTGGTCCCAAGTGGTATTTTCAGTTGGAGGGACTCTAGGCAACAGGGTGACTGCTCCTGAAGAGCACTCGCTCAGCGTAGGACAGCCAGAAATAAGGGACAATTTGCAAGCACACTGCGGCTTGTGGCGTCAGGGCCACCACGGTCAGAAACACCCTGGTAAGCCTGGAGAGCCCACGAGTCTAGAACATGGTCTGCAGCTTCCCTGGAAAACACCCAGGCGGACTCTCCTGAACCGAGCGGTTTCTTCTTCACGTGTTGTCCACCTCTCTACGAACAGCCACGCGCTCAGCATCCCACGGTACCCAAGCTGCAGAGCTCTGCCCCAAAACCGGCCACATCCCAACGCAGAGGAATTAAAGCCGTCCCGAGAACCTCGCAAACGTCTCGTGAAGCAGGCTTGTTTTTCTGTTACAAAGTAATTTGAAATTCTTGGAAGGCAATCAGGAAAGTACAAAGTATTCCAGCTCAGGACAGCCTGGGACTCATTCCTTAGAGGCACAATGGTTGTTTACTCAATCCCTCATACATTAATATCTAAAAATTCAGGAGTTCAATTGTAAACAAGAAGTACTGGCTTTACAGTGCTGTCTATTTAACAATAGTAGTTCCAGCCTGAATGCTGATTTTGTTGTTACCATCTTTCTTCTAATCTTGCTATCAGAGGGTTGAGATCTTGCAAAATTATATAAAATACTTCAAGCCTGCTTCTTTCTGGCTTTGAAACGCATCCCTCTGAAACTCAAGGCCAAAGAAAGACTATTTCAAACCAACATCGAAGAGTACAGGCAGGGAGAAAAGCTGTTTGTGCCAGCACTGTCCTCTGGCTCAAGAACAAATGAGGAAAAAGCCGGCCACAGATACATTTGTGCTGGAAATCAGACGAAAATTCCTAACAATTGAGAGGGAAGGTCCCCAAGGCAGTCTCCTAAGGGGACAACATAACCCAAACCCAACCTGTTTCCAAGACAAAAGCACACTTGGTTTCTGGAAGCGCTCATACCAGCGGGTTGCTGCATTCATCAGCCCACAGACTCTAAGCCCAACAGTCCAGGACTCTATCCCAACACTTCACCTGAGGAAAGCCTCTGAAACTGCATCCCCACGGCAAGTTGGTGAGTCTAGTTCCCTCTCCCAGAAGGAGCTGTGGGGGATGGACATGGTCTAGAGCTCATTGGAGCTCACCTACCCTTCCATCCCTGCCAACCAGCACTGCCACAGGCCCGTCTCACATCAGGTCTGTGCAGCCCCGAGCTCCCCAGCTCGTCCCCTTACAGACACTTCTCCCTTTTGGGTCTGATGCTTGCGGAAGCAGCAAGCCGAGTCCAGGGCTGTGGGCTCCAGGAGGTTCACCAGGACATTCACGACTAGCCTAGCAGCATTTCCTGGCTCCTTCACAGCCCTACATAAACACACTGCTGTTTCAGGCATTAATTATGACAGGGAACATGGTTTTTAGCTCCGCCTTCTCTCTGTTCTGAGCAACAGCTACTTGTTTAGATAGCCTAAATAAGAGGGGACCCATCCCTCTTGCTTGCAGAGTCAAGCAGCACCATGATGCTTTCCCTGCACTTGTGCAGAGCTCAGACACCTCCATACAAGCCTCTTCTCCAAGGGGGTGAGAAGAAACAAGTCAGAGACTACTTTCATGGGTGATCAGGGCTGTGTGTGAAACCCCAGAGCCTCCGGACGTGAAGCAGCAGCCTGCACGCTAAACTCAAGGAAGCAGTGCAAGAGCAGGAGGGAGCTTCCTTGAGCAGGAGGTTCATGTATCTTTATCTTTGCTGCTGTCAAAGGGCAATAGCTAAGATTGCAGCGTCTTGGAAAGCCTCCATGCAAGCTATCTGCCGAGGACATCAAGAAGTCTGGAAAAATCACCTTCACTCTCTTGATAAAGGTTTCGGTGAACAAGTGAACTTTAAGAGAGGTTTCCTGGAAGCAATCACATATATACTGGCTAGAAATACATCAGCTTACATTTGAGTGAAGCCTTTGGCTTGCACGAACCACAGGTACCACCTGGAGATGCACAAGCCTGCTCTCCTGCTCTTCACCCCTGTAACTTCTGCTCTGCAGAAACCAGACAAATTGGGCTTTACAGGGCGGTTATCCAAGTGCTGCCAAATCACTCTCCAAGGGTGAGAGCTCTCAGGCAAGCCCAGATTTCAACCAGTGAAGAAACTGGAGAGGAAACACTCCACAATTCACTCACTCTTCCCTCCTGCCCCGTGAAAGACAGCAGGACATGCCACCCAAGAAAGTCATAGAATCATAGAGTGGTTTGGGCAGGAAGGGACCTTAAAGGGACACTTTCCACTAGACCAGGTTGCTCCAAGCCTCATCCAGCCTGACCTTGAACACTTCCAGGGATGGGGCATCCACAGCTTCTCTGGGCAACCTGTTCCATGAGCCTTTGGTCTTTACTGCTGCCTCTTCAGCCAAAGAGACCTCCACGGAGCAGAAGTCACTACTGTATCAAAACCTGCGGTGCTACAGCAATGCAATAGGTGGCATCTGTCTCCCTGTTCACTCCAGCGAGCAGCTACTTCCATGGGCTTCATAGGAATGTCTGCCCCAGCACAGTTATCTCTACGTCTGCACACAAATATTCTCCTTGGAACAGCCCAAGGCCTGTCTCCAAACACTGGCCCCCAGCCCACCTCACCAAGGAGGACACAATCTCCACTAAACCCAGCTGGGACCACGCTGATGCCACTCAGGCTGATAGATATCCTGTTCTGATGGAAAACAAATCCATCAGACTGCCTCAGGCTATGGTGGGAAAAGCTCCTTCTGCATGGGCTGGTGGTACCATCCTGCGGACTGGGCAGAGTGGGAGTTCCTCCCAGGCCGCCTGCGGAGACTGCAGCGCAGCACAAAGGCAAACTGCTTTTATGGCTTTGCCTGCCCAGATCCCCGGCTCTCGCCCATCCTGCCAGTCGGCCAGCCCGCCAGAGAAGGCAGCTCCATGTTTGTCTTGGATGACCTCCTGCTGGACCAGAGCTTTCCACAGCACAGCTCTTCTGCACTGCAGGAGAGCGGATTTCCTGCCACTTGATCTAAATTTGCCCGTTGTTTCACCGAGTGCCTCCTGATTTCCTTCATCAGCCCTGATCTTTCCATCAGGGAAGTGACCCAGCAGCCCAGGGCTCTTTGGCAGGGAGCTGGGGGAGAGGTCTGGTGGTCAGAGGCCATTCCTCTGGCCCTGGAGGGGTTGGAGAGGACCTTCCCTCCCTTCCCAGTCGGATCAAGCGTGGACATGCAGTGCCCTCTGCTGATAAGGCCACCGAGGAGGATGCAGGAAGGAGCATCCTGCAAGGCTTGGTGGCTTTGCAAACCTCTGAGCCGGCAGCCAAGCCTCCAGCCTCCCTGCCAGCTCTTTGCCGGCAGAGACAGCACATTTCTCCCCGCTGATAAACCGCTGTTAATCACAGCTCTTGAGGCAGCTATTTGAGAAGCTGAGCTAGCATGGAGAGGTGGTCCAAGCTGTCCTGAGGAGCAGAAGAGCCTTACCAGGAACTGCATGGATCAGGTGTCCAATGGAGACATCACCCATACCGGGACCTCAGCGAATGACTGCTCTAGCTACAGAAGCCTTCCTGGGAACACAAAGATGGACAATAATTATTCCAAGGGCCAGAAAGGTCCCTTGCAATGTTCCGGCTTGCAGGACTGTAGGCGAGGTTAGCTGTAGCCCAGCACCGTCAGCTGCAAGACCATCACCAGTGAACTGAACGGCTGTGAGGAGTGTTCGGTGTGCGGGTACCTCTGCCAAACTCTCCTGCACCAGCCAGTGGAACTGTGGAGTGCGAGCAGCTTCCTGCTCCAAACTGGGGCAGAAAGAGCATCCCAACTGGTTTGGCTGGAGTTGGTAGAGCCCTGCAGGTCTGATGGACCTGGGTTGCTCCAGTACAGAGGACGCTGAGAGCTTGGCACAACCCCCTAACTCCTCTGGATCCCCATCATTGCACCAGGGCAAACCTGGAGTTGCTCCTGGAGCAGCACCCAGCCGGACACCCACGGCCCAGGGCAGCTCACGTTGGAATAAACCACCTTGGTTTTCTTTTCCTCTACCCTGTCAAACCCTCTCCAAATCACTTCAAGGTGGTGAGGTTTAAAGGCCACAACACAGACAGCAAAGTCCACTCCTAGTTAATAAGATTCACTTTAAAGCGATAAGGCCCTCTTGGCATCCAGAGAATGACAGAGGTTTATAACGCTGGCAGCAATCTGAGCCCCAGCAGGTTTACGTGGCACAGGCAATGTCCAGCTAGATAGTCATCTCCTGGTCCTGGTCTGAAACCGGCTCCTTCCCATGACTGCAAAGACTGCATATTCCTTATCTCTGCTGCAGGGGAGGGTCACCCCTAATATGCAATGCATTCAAGTTTTGATGGCTTTCTACTCTCCATTAATTATTCTAGGATGTCTGGGTGAGCAGGGAGAAAAGCAAGTGGAGAAGGAACTGGTTTTGCACTGGATTTCAAAGCAGGGTTTCCTTCCTCCTTGTTTCTACACCCAGGTTGTCTAGCACTGCCAGTCCCCTTCTCTGGGTACCTGCATCCCCTCTCTGCCATCAGTCCCTGAATTCACACACCACACTTACCATCCTCTGGGACGGAGAAGACCTCTGCGCCTTTGCGCTGTCTCCTTGGTGCTCCTCAGCTAAGTGTCTCAGTTAAGGGTTAATGTGAAAAGTCAGGTCTCTCCTGTAAACCAAAGCATAATTTCAGAGGGGAGGAGCACATGAAACCACACACAGCATCGACGCAGAGCCCAGCTTGAAAATCTCATTCAATCTGATCTCCCTCCCTTGAGAACCGTTTGTGATGTTTCATGGATGTATCAGCCCAGGACGCTCCTCCTTCCCCCAAAACTCCTCTACCGCTGCAGCAGAGCCTGGCCGATGCCTAACAGATGACAACAATGCCATGCTTTAGGTAAATGCAAAAAGGAAACCGAGTCACAGAAATTCTCCAAAAAGGAAGAAATTAGGCTCAGGCCACACAGTCCTGATGCCCTCTGGATAAAACCTTTGGGTTTTTTTAAGGAACATCCCAAAGCCAGCACCTTCCAAGATACTCACACCCTTTAGCACTGAGCCAGGGATACAGCTGGCGACAGGGGCACCTTGAGGACCCATCCCTTTTTCTATGACCCATGTACCCTTTTGCCAAACCCCACCTCTGGCCCCGCTGTGCTGAGAGTGCAGACAGTATCTCTGGATTGCACCTAATCAGGAGACCTGGCCGGGACAGCCACCACCCCTCCTGTGCACAGTATCTTCTCATTATCTCACACCCACTGTAAAGTGCTGGCAGGAGAAATGCTGACTCAGGAGCTTTCAGATGGAAGAAATTAATTTGTTTTGAAGCACTGGCATGGCCCCTTGATGATTCGAAGTCGTCCTGCTCAGGGAGCGGAGGATGGCCCCGGTACGTGCAGTTCAGGGCTCCGCTCCCTGGGGAATAGCTTGGCCCCAAACCAAGATGGCATGTGCCAGAGCTGGACAATGGAGAGGCCAAGGGGACCCACAATACACCTTTTGACAACCCAAAATTATTTCTTAGCACCTTCTGGCCTCTCCTTCACGGATGAGGTACTTTGGCTGCTGATGTTACTTGCAGCGGCAGGACCCAGGACCTCCCACCTGCACCCGGGACCAACTCCAGCCCCGTTTTCTGATACAGCACGCTGTTAGCTGGGGAAAGTCAGCAAAACCCACGGCTGCTCCTCAGGAGCATGCCCCAAGCAGGCTAACAGCTCCCTTTTCCCTGAGCTCAGCAGCCCTGCCTGATAAAAGACAGGATGGAGCCGCTCAGAGAAAAGAAGAAAACGCTTTCAGCGCTGACTCTCATCCCATCAGATAGAGAGCGCACGGCCGCGCAAAGTCCCCGAGGTTCGGGGCCAAGCCAGGCAGCAATGGCTGAAGGGAACAGCCCAGCTTTCCATCCCACTGGGGCTCTGCAGGGCACAGGAGCGACCCCTGCGCACGGGTGTCCGAGACCCCAGCCTGCTGCACTCCAAAAATCCCCACCGACACCGGGGTGAGCTGGGGACAGGAGGCATGGCACCCTGCCAAAGCTCGTATCTCAGCCCCACCAAGCCCTTCCCAGGACTGGGAGCAGCTTCCCCTGCCTCAGTTTCCCCAGTTGTTAAAATCATACCCCCCCAAGGCCTGAAAGAACCAGTCTGGGCTATTTTACACCTCGAGGCTACTCCAACTGTGACGGAGCTGGTGTGGGCAGCCCCCCAGCAGCCTCTGCCAGGCAGGCCAGGAGGGCAACAGGCAGAAAGGGGTGCCCCTGCCCACCCCTTCGCTCGCTTCTGCACAGTGAGCAGGGACCCGAGCTTGCCCGGGATCCAGGAGCACCTCAACCAGGCACCCAACGCCCCTTGAACCTCTCCAGCGTCTGCTACAGCAGCCGGACAGACTGCCAAGGGGGTCACTTTGTCCCCTGTCCCCAAGCTGTCAGCGCTGCCTGCATTTGCCTGCCTGCCTGCAGCTCTTGCAGGGCGACATTGCCATCTGCTGCCTGCTGCTGGGCACGACATGCCACCCCCCTCTGCCACCCAGGCCTGGCCCTCCATGCCTCCATCCCTGCTTGCAGGCAGAAGTCCCACCAGCACCGAGTGCCTCAGGCGCTGGGGCTGCCCCCAGGCCACCATCTCCACACCGAGCCACCTTTCACAGATGTGCCACTGTCACCAAACCCCGCTGGCATCACAGCGCTCAGCTCCATCCCAGCAGCTGTGCCCTCATCCCACCGAGCACCTCCAGATCTACCCTACTCCAGGGTCGCGTACACGACTGCTACGCTTGTTTGCAGCTAACGAACGCGCAACCATCCAGCGGCATGAGGATGGCAGGGCAGTGTCCCAAACCAGGGACGTGTCCCCTGCCAAAAGCCCGGCTTTGCAAGCACCAGCCTCACCGCCCCGAGCTGCCGAGGAGCCAGACTCCGGCACCGTGCTGAGCGGGAACACACACCTCCAGCGTCTCTGCCCGGGGTTCTTCCCCTGGAAACACAAAGATGGCATTTCTTACCTCACAGCCACACCAACAGACATTCGTTTATTTGAAACTTTAAAGCACCTACATGGTTTTTCTACAGCTTAAGAGAAGATGCCATCAGAGGGAGGAGAACAGTAGTAATTATCTGCAGTTCAGAAGTTTAACCTTTAGAGAAAGAATTGGGTTCCCAGCTATACTTGTTAAATGTTTTTAAGCTGATCTTTTCCAAGAGGCTGTGCAGTTTATAACTGAGATTCCCCACCTAAGACAGAGGCTTCCACAAGCAGGCCTGCGTTTATAGGTCACCAACACAGACTAGGGCTGATGGTCGCTCTGATTTTCCTGAGGGACAAGGCCACGGGAAGATGGCAGTGTACCACACTGCTGGAGATCACTGCAAGCAAAAAAAAAACAGAGGAGAAATGTAGATTCTCCTTCCTGGTTACTTAGGTGATGGTGGAGAGTCTCTCCAAAGCCTGGATGAAAGTCAACAAGAGGCATCACACCATGGCACGTCTGCAGGGGTCTAGATGACTTCTGACATGAACTTACAAACAGCCAAAGTAGTTGGATGTGGGGGATTGCTAACCTTCATTCTGAACAGCAGTGAGGGCCAAAGAGAGCTCTTGTGTGAACAGATAGGATCCATGTTACCAATTCCTGCTTTGTACTAGAACCTCAGTTGGATCCACTGAAGTGGGACCTGACAAAATACAGTGTCCTTGAGGAGCAGCCAAGCCCAGCACGACCAGGAGGCTGATGGCTCTGCTTCAAAATTCACTGGTAGGATTTGAGGCAGTGTGAGTGCTGAGCTATACCCTCCAAAAGAAAAGTTACCCAAGATATGGGACACAGCCCCAGGACCGAGGAGGCTTGAGTTGTAGCTTGGCTGCCATGGCAGAAGTTGGAAACAAGAGCGGACCTTGAACAGAGCAGGAGTGTCAGTCAAATCCTGAAGAAATGGGACCTATTTCTTTTCAAGAAATTTGCAGAAAGTGTTCCTTCCAGTACCTGAAGGGGCTACAAGGAAGCTGGGGGGGACTTTTTACAAGGGTCTGTAGTGACAGGACAAGGGGTAACGGGTTTAAATTGAAAGTGGGGAGGTCTAGATTGGACATCCGGAAGAAATTCTTCCCCAAGAGGGTGGGGAGGCACTGGGCCAGGTTGCCCAGAGAAGCTGTGGATGCCCCATCCCTGGGAGTGTCCAAGGCCAGGCTGGATGAGGCTTGGAGCAACCTGGTCTAGTGGAAGGTGTCCCTGCCCATGGCAGGGGGCTTGGAACTAGATGATCTTTAAGGACCCTTCCAACCCAACCAATTCTGTGATTCTATGATCCTACTAAAATAGTCATGAACTAAAAATAAAATCTCATTTTAAGGTGTTTCTTCATCCCCAAACATGAGAAAATGCTTTTCTCCGTGGGATGGGTATGTCTCCTGTTGCCAGCAGTGAGCACAGATCTCACGAGTGCATCTGCCACCTCCCCTTTAGGGCTGCAGCGAGTTGTCACAAGAGATGGGTGATGCTCACACTCTGGGATGCTGAGATTAACGGAGGTGCCTGAGCTCCCATGGCTGTTGGGTCCTAAAGGGTGCAGAAATGCACAGACCAAACCAGCACAGGATCACCAACCTAACCGCAGCCCCGGAGACTTGGTGGAAGCCAAGCACCCATGTCCCTCGTCCCTGCGGTGTCCTGGACAGGCCACTTGGCCGCACGCCTCGGTGCTGGTGTGCACGGGGCTGTGATGGACACCGTGAATGGGTGAAATTAGGCTTGTCCGAAAGCACATCACCTTCCTCTCCCATCAAGGTCTGGCACTGAGACTGGCTGTGCCCTTGCTAAATGGCGTGGTATCACCTCCTACAGTTTTCCACCCATGTGGTCTCAGACCCGGCAGCCTGCCCAGTAGTTCCCTCCAGATTCCAGTCTTCCCAGTTGCTGGCACCTGGATGTGCCCCAGTGCACTTGTGGCACAGATCCCCAGCAGCTGGCCTTGGACATCCCCACAAAGTGGGGACATCAATGCCAGAAGTGGCCAGGAAAGCCACTCCAGCTGCCCTGTCCTGATGGCCTGTGGGACTGGGGATCTCCTGAGACAGCCCCAGGAGACCCCAGCCTGGGCGTCCCCTCCTCCAAGCCCATAATTTGGGTTCCTACTTGCCTTTGTGCTTCTGACAGCTCCTGTGATGGGCCTGGGAGCAGCTTGGACGGGTTCTGATTTGGGCTTCATCCCACCATCGCTTCCCCATGGGCAGGAAACACGGTGTTTATTCCATAACCTATCACTGGCAGAGCCAGGGAAAATACCAAGCTGTGATCGGTTCAGTCCAGAAACTGCAAGGGAAAAGGGAGGACATCACAAATAAATAAAAAATAATGCCCTTACCTGCGTGCTATAGATTTTGTGACATCTTTTTCTTCTTAAATTACCTTTTTTCTCGCCCAGGTTGTACGACTTCGTGCTTTCTTAGTATATGGCATGTCATAAGGATCTTTCTTGGCTGCATCTTCAGCCCAGAGCTCTGCTGCAGCCAGAATCCTGCCCGGGAGAACACGTTCCTCACAGATTTGAGCAGGGAGGACAGCTTCTTATATTTTTCCCTGACAACATTTATCCCCTATTTCAAGAGTCTGAAGGGGAGAGCGATATTCATCAAAATTACCTTTTTCTTCTGCACTATTTCTTTCAGGCTGGTCATAGCAGCTGCCCTGGGTAGGGAAGGAACTGTTCATGGAGAGGGAACACCTCCAGTTACCCCAAAACACCCGGCATGGTCGGAATGGGACCAGAAGTGCCAGGGTCACCATGTGACCGTGCCAGCCTGGCATACTGGTCCCGGCTCTCTCTGTAGCTCAGTTGGCCCCAGAGATGATGCTTCTCTCACCGTAATGAGCTGAACCTGCTTCCCACCTCTGCAGATCTCTTCCCGTGACTTTTTCCTGCCGTTTGGTTTCTAAACAACTCCCAGCTTGCATTCAGTGATGTCTTCCCTACAAATTCAAGTCCTACCACTGTTACCCAACCCAAGCGAAACCCTTGTGCTTCCCAGAGATGCTGCCAAGACCTGGTGAATACTTTTCACTGATATGGTGTGATTTGCTCCAGTGCAACAGGACACAGGAAGGAGCCTGGGAATAAAGCTCTTGGGAGGAGGATTTCCGACTACCAGGAGCAGGGATACTAACATATGGAGAACACCGTTTGAGAAGCCAGTTCATATATCACATCCCTGCAATAAATAATGGTCTCAGCCCCTAGGAAAGCAACAGTGCCCTGCAGAAGTAGCCTGCTCAGGGGTCCTCACATACGCTGTCACTCAGCAGCATTAATTTCTCTGAGTGATTCTAGAGCCATCGCCAGGACACGCGCTCTCCTTTACCGCAGCCAAGTTGTCCAAGAGAGGAAAACCAGAGGAAACGAGCACCCTGGGAGCGGGCAGTGAGATGGCAATAGCTTTGTCATGTGTCCACCTGGCAAGTGGTGGCATCTTCAGGATGCTCTGAGTGCAGCCCAGGGGTAATTATCCCTTCCCACATGCTCCGCTAATTCTTGACAGCAGGATCATATTCCCATATTTGCACTTGCATGTGCAAAGCAGAAATACTACCTGTTGCCAAGACTTTTTGGGTTTCATTTCTGCTAATCCCAAATAAAACAACTGTAGGCAGAGAGTCCTCGGTGCTGAGATTACATATGTCTCATCTCATATAATCTCACATACAAAATGTGACATAATCTCATATAATATAATCTCATATATTATATGAGATAATATATAATCTCATATAATATATAATCTCATATAATATATAATCTCATATAATCTCACATACAAAATGAGACAACTCAAAACAAGGGGGAAAAGTTTGATTCTGATGCCAGAGAGGAGACAATTCCCTGCTGCGAGGAAGAGAAAGCAAAGCAATGCATGGCAGACAGGCAGTAAGAGATGCAGGGAGGAAACATCCCCTTTCTCTGCTGGGGTTTGCAACCCGTTTTGCCTTCCTGAGAAGTGATTTGTGAGACACTGCTCTCCCCACACCCTTTTTTCTGCGCAAAAAAGGGAGTAGGGATGTGGCTGCATGGCTGCTTCCAAGCCTAGGGGCAGGGGGCAGCTTGGCTTGCCCACATCCACTGCCAGCAACACACGGCATCTGCTCCACCGAGGCAGCCTGGAGCGCCTGGCAGGCTGCTCTCCCACCTTCACCATCACAGATGTCCTTGGTTTCTCACCCTCTTGCTATTTTTATTTCGCTGGAAATGCTCTGTGTGGCCAGGTGACCTTTATTAACATCTTTTTTTTTTTAGTTATACTGCGTGATTCTGCATTAATATGAAGCTCTTTTCTCAGCTGAGCCCTCCAGGAACAGGAGAAGCAGCTACTGCTCGCCTGGCATCGTAACGTGTGAGCTCCTTGGCCGTCAAGAGAAACAGCCACTGGATCTGAAACCTGGCAGGGCATCAGGGCCTCTGTAATTAATAACATCCGCACTTTGCTTCCTGGCGTTTCTGCACCCAAAAAAGCAGGAAAATAGTTAATCAAGTGCAGAAAACAAAGATCCAGGCTTTCAAAGAAGCATTGTAGCCATTAGAAAAAGGAAAAAGCGGATGAGATTTAAGCATAAATCAACATGACCAAAGACAAAACCAGTTATACGTTAAGAAACAGCTGCCTGGTTGCTTTCTGCTCCTCAACCTGTTCCCTCCTGCTCTAAAATCCTATGGGAATGGCCACCGGGTGGAGGAGCCTTAGAGATGCCCTTTGCCCATATGGCCACACTCAGGAAAGAGGGAGAGCACAGATGTTCATGCATTATTTATTTCTGATCCCTGTCCCTCCAGGAAAAGAGGATCCCAGCTTGGCAGGCAAGGGATCCACCCCCCCAGCAAGGCTGAGCACCCTGTCCCGGCTGTGCAAAGGTGCCGCACGTGTTCACGGGACCGTGAAAACCCCAACACCCCCATGGGGTTAAGCAAATACATGCTGGGTTTAAATTCCATAGGGAAACGGGCAAAGAAAACCAAACCGAAGCCCAAACCCTCGTGTCTGCCAACGAGATGAGCGCTGCAAACCATGACCCTTCCCTCTCACGCAGTGGATGCTGGAGACGGTAGCTACAGGCAAATATTTGCACCCCTCACTCTCCTCCCCGGAGAGCCCCTTCCAAAGCAGAAGTGCGCCGAGTGTTTCTACAGCAGTAAGCTGCTTTATGAGACCAAGAACAGGAACCAGACTGTTGGTAAAAGTGGTTTTTCTCAGGTACCTGATAGCTGAGGCAATTAAAAGAAAATTAAACTGACGTTTCCAACTTGCACTGCAAGAGAGATGTGCAGAAGTGAAATAATTGAAAAGTTAACTGCTGGGAACATCCTGTTCTCACCTGTCTGTTGGGAAGAACAAAAGGGCAAGAAGCATTTTTGGGTTTTTTTTTTCTTTCTTTCTTGATAATTAATTGCTAGTTATTGCTGCATCCCCAAATGCCAGAACCCAAGGGTTTTCCAAATGACGACAGCGATATTTAGTGGTCGGTACCTGGTTTATCCAGCTTCGCTTGGTGACAAACAACATTTTGCAAGCCAGATTTCCCTGCTG
>NW_010234343.1:20276-26170 GCF_000690775.1 Eurypyga helias
ACATGAAGGGCTCAAAGCTTCATTTTCTGGTTTACAGCATTTGCCTGGGAGCAGTTCCATGGTGAAGCAGTCCCCTTGCTGTCTTTTACTGTCCAGTGTCACCTGTTTCCCCACCAGTTACACTGGCGATCCAGCTGCGTTTGAGCCTCTCAGGCAGGGGTAGTGCTTCTCTGAATGGGAACCCACCTTGGAGCATCCCCATGCAGATGGGAGGAGCCAGCAGCGTGCGCCCTAAAAGCTCGGCTGGCCACCTCTGGGAAGGGACTTCCCAAATGTTTTTCCTAACTCCATGAGCACGGTGCTCAGGAAGGAAGGTTCACACCCCAGCTCAGTGTCCCGTGGGACCAGAGGTGGGCCTGAAAGACAAGGAATGGCCAGAGGATGCAGCAGATAACCTCTTCATTGCAGCAAAGGCCCTGGCACGTCAGACAAGACAGAAAGTCCCTTCCACCTTTCTCAGTAGCTAAAAGAGTGATAGCACCAGATGCCAGCCTGGTCAGAATCTGAGTCACAGAATGCTCTTCACATGAACCTCATGCTTCTTGACACAACCCCAAGTCATCCTTGTCCTCATCATAACCTCCTCCAGCCGTGCTTGGCTTACACTTCAGCCCATCACCCAAATGCACCCATCCCTGGCCCTTCCTTCCACCCCTCCTGCTGTTCCAGCCCAACGCCAGGTTCATCTGCAGAAGAGAACAGTATAGGAAAGTGTCTGATGTTTCCAGAGTCAGAGCATCCCCAGAGTTTAGTCTCTCTCATGCAGAGCGAGGCTGAGCATACCCAGCGCTGGTGTTTAGCACTGACCTTCTGGACGGGAGAAGAGGGCTCTGTGTGGTTTTAGGATGAGCATTTCCTTTGCTCACAACATGGGTAGGTGGGGGATGAAGCCCAGAACCATGCACGCAAGCTCTTCCAGGAAGGCTTTGGTGACTGGTCGGGAAGAATAAGAAAGGTGTGTGCTAGGCTGACTCCATCATTTCCGCTGCCAGGGGTGGTGGTCACAACTTATAGGACTGTACAAAGCCAGCAAAATCTTAACAAGACGGAAAAGTCACTTAAAACTCTTCCTCAGGGGTGTTTCCTGATGAGAGATGCAAAACAGCAATTAGAGCAAACTATGAAATAAAAGAAGTCAGGTCAAAAGACAGGTGAGTGCACAATGCAAGGCTCTGCACTGGAAATTGCCAAATGAACCCCAAAATTGCTTCCCCCTTTTGAGAGTATCAATAAAGCAGATCAAGCTAGGACTTGTCTCACTCAGACCTGGCTGTCTGCTGTCTCAGTGATAGCAAGAAATCACAGCAATTTGAAGGAGCACATGCAAAAAGAGAGCTGTCCCTGTTTCCAGTTTGGAGGGGAACAGAGGTCCCTCACCCTGCCACCTCCGTGGGTCAGACCTTTACAACAACACTGCTGCCAGCGCTACCTCCCCCCCCCAACTTTGGGAGGATGCACCGCTTGGATATTGCTTCCGGGTTTCTTATTCTGCCCTTTGAGGTGGTAAAAACCTGCTGAAGAGCCGAGCCCTAGCCCCAGACCATGCAGTGATGCTGAAGGCACGTGAATGTATCTGTGACGATACACAAATGTGCTTGTAGTAAATGTGCTTGTAGTAAATGTGCTTGTAGGGTAATAGCTGCCAAGGAAGGGGGGAGCCTAGCTTTATTTTTCACTCTTGCAGCGAGTACTGTCTGATCATTACAAACTGAATGCTAGCATGTGAACAGAGAAGGAAATAACATGGTTAAGATTTGGGATGTTCTCTGTGTTTACATGAACTCCCCTGTCCTGGAGCTCTTTTAAAGCTGCTGTTACATCTCAAGTGACTACACTGGAAATAAATACTGTCTATCCACTCATGTATGCCATGAACAGTCTAAAAGAAAACCTCTTCTGCTTTTAGCTCACGTGTGCTGTTGCGGTCTCAAGCAAATCCAGGTGTTGGTACGGATGCACAGCGTATTTCAGTGACTATTTCTGCACGCAAGGACTGTGCCTCTGCACATGTTCAGCAGTGAAGCAGGTCACAGTGGGAGGCTTTGCAGTGAGCACACAGGCAGCCTTGTCTCAGCCGCAGTTCCACCTGTAGTACCACCGTCAAACAGGGACCTTGGCCCTCTCCACGTACCGCACCTCTGCTGCGCTCGTGTGCCGCTCTGCCGTACCCAGGAGCTGACGTGCAGGTGAAGACGGGAACATGAGACCCGCTAACCATCTCTCTGCGCTCAGAAACGCAGCTCCCTGCTCTCTGGGAAGGAAGCATTTCCCAGCTCACACCGTATCAGGTGAAAAAGACCCCCAGCCCACTGGATTTGGTGCCAGCAGCCAAGGCAGCATGGTGTAAACGCCCAGATTTTCCCGGTGATCCAACACAGCCCGGCTTTCTGGCTAGGTCAGCATTTATCCTGCCGATCTAACGCTGTGCCAGCAGAAATACTTCCATGGGGTTGCACTGAAGCACATCACAGAATACAAACTCTTCTCAAGGCAAAAGTCAACGCCTTCTTTTTTCAGGCTCCGGGGGCAAACCATTTTGCACATCCAGCAGACAGACTTCCATGAGCGAGTTAATTTTCTTCTTAAACCAGTCGAGTATACATACGAAATCTAGCTAAAAACTGGTCCAAGAGCTTCTTAAATGCAAGCACTGAGACATACATACTAGCAATCTTCCTTAAGAGGACCCATAAGGAAGGCTGGTTAGCTCACACTTTAATCCTGGGGTCTGGGAGACTGAATGCTGTACCGTACCTTCTCCTAATTCCCCTTCCCAAACAACGAAAACAAGTCATCCATCACTCACACCGAGCAGAAGGCTTCAGACCAAATCGGCTGACACCTCAGTTTTTAGTAACTCCTCTTTCCAATTCGCTGTCGATCCACCAGGCGATCCAAAAGAACCCACTACAGTCACTAACCTATCCTTGCTGACACCACCAGCGGGTATTTTCAGGAGCAGTGACAATGGTCAAGGTGTCGAGGAAGAAGAAAATCAGCACAACCGCTTTCCAGCAGAACAGAGGCTGGGCGAGCAGGCGCAGGCCAGCAAAACGTGCCGAGTCTTTTGGGTAAAACCACACTCAAAGAACATCCTTGCATCGAGGAGGATGTTACTTTTTAAGACAGGCCAGGTAATTATTGGGAATAGCTGTTAAATGGCAAGCTGGTGGCTAGGATACCTTCCCGATACCTGTGCATGGCTCGGAGCCCAGGGACCGATTCCTCAAGTCCCCTGCAGCCAACAAGATGGGTGCTGGTAGCTTGTACAGAAAACAGACCTGCTCAGACCAAATCCCTACTCCTGCTTTCCGGTTTGAAGTACGTAAGCAACAATTAAGATAAAATCCTTCAGCAGAAAAGGAGTTGATCGCTCCCATGTTTTCTTCCAGCAGATAAAGAGGAAAGTCATTACATGAACTGCAGGAGCACATCCCTTTGAGCCCATCTTCCTCTGGAAAACACAGTGAATTTACAAGCGGGCTACGCTCTGGAGCAGAGACCTGCATTGCCTGCTTCAAGGGCTAGCTCCCACTCAGCAGCTGCTCTTTTACGGTGACTCCAACCCTGCACAGGCCCACAATTTTTTAACTTCTCAAAGCATCAGACACAGCGGGGATCACCAAAATAAAAGCGTTGTTTTCCTTCCTATTTCTAGTATGTTATCCTAGAAAAATGTTATTGATCTGTTGTTCTGTTGGTGAGATCTCAGCCCCTACTCATTTTTGATTTTCAGGAAAACCGCGGCGGGGGCTCCTTATGCCAACAGAAACTTTACAAGATCAGAGGCGGATCACCGCATGATGAAGCCTCGCTTGAAATAAAAGCTGCCTACTCCAGAGATTTTAATGCCCTTTGCCTCAACTGACAAACGATGGATTGCTTAGTCTCCCATCAAAAACTCCTGCTTCCGACTCCCCCATGCCGGGAGAAGGCAAACAGAGGAGGAGGATGGTACGCAGAGGCACAGAAAGCCCGTACACTAGTAGCTTTTCTTTTGTGCAAAGTGCTGTATCTACACTCCACAAGCACAGGCGTATTCAGCATGCAACACCTTTGTTAACCAAATAGAAAATAGTACCGTAGCTTCCAAGGAGCATCTGGTAATTCCAGGTCGGCGAGAGCCAGGAGTCTGCAGCGCTGGAGCTATTCCGACTTCTTAGTCTCAAGACAACTTTCCTGTGGTGAAAGTGAGTTGGGCAGAAACGATGTAGTGAGGGCATTAGCAAAGAGCCAAGGGTACTTCTGTGTTCCACCGTTCACAAACACCATCCAACAATCAAAACTGCAGGATCAGAGCTGTGCTTGTGCCCAAGTGCTTCCCGGAGCCAAGGGTATTTCTGTGTTCCGTTCACAAACACCATCCAACGATCAAAACTGCAGGATCAGAGCTCCAGCCCTGTGCTTGTGCCCAAGTGCTTCCCGAAACGCCCCGGCAATAAGGGCCTGTGAGCGAGTACAGCACGGCATCAAAGGGAACCTCCCTTTGCTCACTCTTCCAGCTAGATACTGTGACTGGCTATGTCTGCTGTGGGCTATCAGCCGCTCAGACTGACGCTGAGAGCGTCAGGGCCTGGGAGAGATTTCCAAACCTTTACATCAAAAGTGTAAAGTGCAGAAGTGATTATCTACGGGTTAAATTAAGCTACAGGGGATTTTCTGTATCTTGCACAGGAGTTAGTGGAAGTTTCTTTGAAGAGGGTTCAACACACTTCTCCCAGAAACCATCACACATTTTAATTACTCCTTTCACACATCCAAGCACTTTATATGCAAGTCAACCTTCCAGGCAAGTACCTTTTTAATAACCTTTTAATAACCTTTTAGTTTAAGCCTAGTAGCTTTAATTTCACCAACCATTTACTCTTGCCATTAAACAGACCTTTGTTCCAAACACTTTTTACCATTATGCTCTCAGAGGTACAAATTCCACCAACTGCCAACACCAAAAAGCAGAATAACGAGATGTTCCCAATTACCGCAACTGCCTGAGCAGAACAGTCACACAACATAAAGGTGCACGTAGCGGTGTGGTTTAATTGGACATTAAAACCCCCTGCAGCAAGAGCACTGCGTGGAGACAGGATGCCGAAAAGGGGGAGACCAGCTGACAACTTCAAAATGGGTTTAGAAGATGAGGGTGGAAACTTACTGCATGGTAGCTCCTGGCACGGCTCTGTCACCTTGCTACCTGCCCCCTCCAGGACGTTTCAGATTGTGTTGAACAGCACGGACCTCACAGAACAGCACCCATGACCTCTCTCTGCAGCTCTTTTACCCACAGTCTCCCTTCAGACAGGATTTTTTTCCAGGATCTTTCCTCTTTGAGTGGCTAAGCAGCCCTCAGATAGGACCGCCCGACCCTTTGCTAAAGGGCCCTATCAAAAGCCCTTTGGAAACCTCAGACTGTACTGGAACTACCCGCGGAGGAGAGTCTGGAGAAGCCCCAGTCACCGCTGTGCCACAGGGTCCAGAGCCACCCCGGCCGAGATATCTGTGTAACAGAAGTACATCATTTCACTGACAACACAACACATCCCCAAGAAGTGAGATGCCGATCACTTCCCTAACCTGGAGACTTCTTGGAGGAATGAAAGTAAGATGACCCATTAGCGAGGCCGGGAGAATTAATCTTCCATTCACAATCAAGCTGAAGTGTTGCTGAGGACTTGATCAGCTTGATCTGAGCCAAGGACCTCACACAAACACTACGGTACCCACAACTGCTCGGAGACACGGAGCTTGGACTTCACAGCGGCACAGAAATCCAGGGGAAGGCAACAGTCTACGAAGCAGGCAAACATGGCACGCTGTGTCTTACATTCAATAGCCTGGTAGTAAATGCAAAGGTACATTACCCCGAAGCTTTACTTTCACTCTGCTGCACAAATTCC
>NW_010234343.1:26186-27284 GCF_000690775.1 Eurypyga helias
AGAAATTAGAGAAATTATGGGAGCTGGCAAGGGAAAGGAAGCAAAGCTTTCTGACACAGAAAGGAAAAGAGAGCTGCAGCTCAGGGACAGTCTGGATGCTTCCAACACCGTGGTTAACAGCACTTACATGAAGTGTCATTATCAAGTTTCAGAGTTAAAACCCCCAGTGCCACAAGGGAGGCAACACATAACCTCCTTGGAAGTTACAGCCTTGGGAATTTGGCAGCACCTGCCTGAGTCTGCAGGGCTAGTTTCTAAGGGGATTTTTCCTCACTAATCACTTGAATCACAGTGAAGGGTCTAGCAGAGACGTTGGGTAGGTAGTACCCAGACACGTCACAGAACACAAAACACGGTTTTGTTACGAGCAGCTTCTTTATCACAGAATGGTTTGGGTTGGCAGGGACCTTAAAGCCCACCCAGTCCCACCCCCTGCCATGGGCAGGGACACCTTCCACTAGACCAGGTTGCTCCAAGCCTCATCCAGCCTGGCCTTGGACACTTCCAGGGATGGGGCATCCACAGCTTCTCTGGGCAACCTGTCCCAGTGCCTCCCCACCCTCTCTGGGAAGAATTTCTTCCTGATAGCTAATCTATGTGCTAAAGCATTTAAACAAAGACGACTCCTGTGCAATCAGTAGCAAAGCTGGCTTAAATGTGGTCTTTCCCAGCTCTCTGAATTTTGTGTTCTTAAACATATGCGACTGTAATACTCAGCTGGACAGATTTAGAGTGTATAGGTTCCATCAGAGACATAAATGTATTCGGATCCCTCACCCTAAGAACACGCACCGCCATAGTGAGCATAAAAGTCCCTTTGTCTTTTCATTATTAACAGACATTCAATTAATTGCACAAAAGGGGTTGGTACTCCCTTAGATAGAAACACAGCTAGTCACTGTTGAGTTTATTAAGGAACAGTTTTGTGGGTGTTTTGTGGTTTGTTTTTTTTTTTAAATAACCAACATGATACTTCCCCTCCAGATAAAAAAAAAAGGAAAAACAAACGAAAGGTAATGGAAAGAAAAACTCAGCAGAAAGCAAGGAGAGAAGGGATAGAGGGACAACTCCAGACTGTTCATAGAATCACAGAATGGT
>NW_010234344.1:0-885 GCF_000690775.1 Eurypyga helias
GGTCAACCCAACCATGGTGGGGTCATTGGGGGGGTCATTCCACCTGTGGTGGGGTCAGCCCAGTCATGGGGGGTCCATGGTTGGTTTGGAGTGTCTGTGGTGAGGTCAACCCAACCATGACGGGGTCAACCCAACCATGATGGGTCAACCCAACCGTGACGGGGGTCAATGATGGGGTCAACCCAACCATGATGGGTCAACCCAACCGTGACGGGGGTCAATGATGGGGTCAACCCAACCATGATGGGTCAACCCAACCGTGACGGGGGTCAATGATGGGGTCAACCCAACCATGATGGGTCAACCCAACCGTGACGGGGGTCAATGATGGGGTCAACCCAACCATGATGGGTCAACCCAACCGTGACGGGGGTCAATGATGGGGTCAACCCAACCATGATGGGTCAACCCAACCGTGACGGGGGTCAATGATGGGGTCAACCCAACCATGATGGGTCAACCCAACCGTGACGGGGGTCAATGATGGGGTCAACCCAACCATGATGGGTCAACCCAACCGTGACGGGGGTCAATGATGGGGTCAACCCAACCATGATGGGTCAACCCAACCGTGACGGGGGTCAATGATGGGGTCAACCCAACCATGATGGGTCAACCCAACCGTGACGGGGGTCAATGATGGGGTCAACCCAACCATGATGGGTCAACCCAACCGTGACGGGGGTCAATGATGGGGTCAACCCGACCATGGTAGGGGTCCACGGTGGGGTCAGAAGGTCCCTGGTGGGCTCCGTGGTGGGGTCGGTGGGTCTGTGGCGAGGTCAGCGGGTCCGTGAGGGGACGAAGGGGGCTCAGTCCCCCCCGATGGTCTCCCGGATCCACGGGAGGTAGTTGTAGACCCGGCTGTAGACCCCCGGCTTCCCC
>NW_010234345.1:0-7052 GCF_000690775.1 Eurypyga helias
GATTCTATGATTCTATGATTAAGAGGTGAGGGTTGATTCCCTGGATAGAGTATTTGGAACACACAGTGTCAGTTTAGGATGAAGACTTTTATATGCTGATTTTTTTTTCCTCTTTTTCATTTGGTTGTTACAATTACTTTCACTATAAACTCCCCATGGTTTTGTTAACAGCAGTCATTAAGGACTGCTATGAAATAAGAAAAGGGTCTTAGAGGATTCATCTTTACTCCTGATCTCAGCTGAGGCAATGGCACACCAGATATTTCACATGGAGGAAGCTGCTGCTAAGTTCTGGCAGCACTGATGATGTGAAATCTCAGAAGCCAGCTGCAGGCACCTGGGGAGGTAAGCCAGAGGTTTTAGTTAAGTTAGAGATGGAAGCACCTCCTGCCAGAGATGCTGTGTGGAGGAATGTAAGATTCTGAGTGACCCAGGGGCAGGGGTTAACATCCGTTACTTGTGATCTGGAACACAGACCTCACAAAGTCTGCTTCTGAAACGCCTCTTCCTATGAGGTTCCTCTCCAGGCTTCCATGGCTTTGCTCTATGACACCCTCTCCTGATGCTGACTGCTAAAGGTATCTGTAGGCTGTCTGTGGATAAGGGAAATGAGGAGTGAATTGCCAACTGTCTGCACAGTAAAACTTTGATGCAAAATCTTTCTACTTTTCATTGCTCATGTGGGAGTATGAAGCAAGCAGTGGAGCAGCATGTACTGATGTCTGACTGTAGCTTCTTGCCTTTGTGTTCTGCTGTTCTCTGAAGGCTGGGGTTTTCAGAAAAACCTGTGGGAGCAAGAGCTCTCCAAAAATCCCAACCTCAATGCACTGGTTCAGCGGAGGTCTGAAGGACAGATGAGGGCTCCTGTTGACCATTGTGTGATGGAAGTAAGAGCCAAAGGACCGTTGCTTGGCCTCAGCCACAGGAACAGTCAGCACTGCAAGTGATGGGCCCAAATCAGCCTCTGATGGGCTTGTGCTCTTCTGGGTTCTCTTCACACTGGCCAAGGTGCAGCCTTGTCAACATTTTCCTGTCCTTGCTCGTGCCTTCTGCAAAGCATGGAGGGCTTCAGCCTGACTGTCCTTATGGCACAGATCTCCTCAGCCCATTCCAGTAATGCTTCTGTCTCAGAAATGCTCTGGCAGGACAGACCTCACAAGGATCTAGACCCTTGTCCCTGGCAAGGCCCTGCGATGTTCCATATTCACCAGCATTTGTCAAAAGAGATTATTAGACTCCTCAAAGCTTTGCTGACTTGACTTATACCTGAAGCTTCAGATCTGCAGGACAGTTTTATTTCTGTTTTCTTATAATTTATTTTATTTTGCATGGGGTGATGCAGAGGTGTATGTAGCAGGAATCGGTTAAGATTTATATGAACAGGAAGAGAAGAAATGGTGCAGTGAAGTGGAGATAGAGATGGGAGCAGACGAAGTATTTGAATGACCAGCCAGTCACAGCAAGGCAGAGAAAGGCCAGCCAAGCTGTAGAACATGGACTGCAAACAGCTCTGCTGCCTTGTCTTTTTTCCCTTCGCCCCTAATGTGACTGAACAGGTGTGTGTCCAGGGTGAAATGCATTTCACTATGTTCCTCAAATGTCTTCAATGTGGTGGCAAAAGGAAATGTGAAATTCTGGCTATGTAACTTTTACAAACCAGAAGTTTTAAAAAAAATTAGAGAGAGGAAAGATAAAGTTCTAAATCTGAGAATGGGAGAAGAAGGAAGAAAGAGGTGGGTTGGAGGAGGTGGGAGAGGAAAATAATCCAGTTATTTTAATTGATTGATTCAATTGGAAAAAAATGCAGGGGAAAAACAAAAAATTAAAATCATAAAAGGCTTTTTTCCTGAGGGCTTGGAGCCAAGACAACTGCAGAATTCTTGGTGCAATTGATTTTTTGTTTGTTAACCGACTTCGTTATTGTGGGGCAGCAAAGCGAAGGAGAGGAAGAGTCTAACTGTGAAGCAATGTGTAGGAGCAAGGACTCCATTTGGGCACCCCTTTAATCTCAGTGGCAAATTTGGACCCAACTTCACATCTACCTTTTCCTTGAAGATTAAGATCACTTTAGCTGTGTTGCTGAAGGCTGCAGTTTCCTGAACAGCTGTTGTGAGGAAAAATCAGCATTGCCACCAAAACAACACTTCTGGCTCCATCCTCTTCTCTTCCCCTGCTTCAGGAAATCATCTGTAATGAAACTAGCCTTTTTTGTTGTTGTTATTGTTCAGAATTAACCTCGAACAGTTTCGAAGTGGTGTGGAGCAGCTGCTGGTTTTTATCCCTAAACTGGCAGCAATTCAGGGTTAGTTCTTCCCACACACCTCAGTGCAAACATGGCTGTAAAATGATGTTTTTGAGAGAAGGAGCTAGTTTTTGTCTCTACTCACAGAGTTCCTGGCCCTTTGCTCTCTCCTACATCTTGCCAGGGAATGTCATAGCAGTGAGTTTTTAAAAGCAACTTTGGTTATATGCCAACAACAGCCCCCTCCCTCCATGTTTTTGGTCAGGTATTATGTTAGAATAAGACCAACTGTGCATCTGCCCCTGCTTCCCTCCTGTACCTCTGCACTATGATAGGAAAACCTGGACATGCAGGCTGGGAGCGGGCTGTGGTGCATAAGGATGTCCCTGAGCTGGTCAGCAGGAGAATCAGGACCACGGGTTGTGTCCTACAGGCCACAAGTTTCCTTTGTCTCTAAGGCTATCCCAGACTGCTGGGTAAGGAAAGGAGACAATGCCTCAAAGAATCTAGTCTCTCCCCAAGCAAAGAAAATGCTGTCATCAGGAAGAGGGGAAAATTCATGTTTAGCTTGCAGATGGCTTTGCTGTCAGCTTGATTAATACTTCAGGAAAAACAGCCTATCAGTTTGAAGAAATAGATCTTGTAATATTTATGTGTGATGCTGAGTGGTTGGCCTCTGGCCCTCTGGTTTTAGGTTGTTGCCTTTGATGCAGTGGTAGTCATTACCTTCAAACACAATGCTTTATTCCTTGTGAAGAATGTGTTTCCTCTGTCCCCTGGTGGGTCTTGCTTTTTATTTTATATTTTATTATATTTCAGAACACTTTGAAAAGCAATAATAAAAATGATTCTGATTGTCCTGATTGTTGCAGTCCATTTGTGATGATAGTCATAAATGAATGAGCAGTTGCTTAATACTGACAAAGGAAGTAATTTGGAAGCCTGGCATTTCTGCCCTTTTATTTTTGGGTGATGGAAACTGCAATGAGTAATGAAAGAACATGTTTCAGTTTTTATAGGGAAAAGATGTCCCAATTCTCTCCATGTTTTGAACTGTCTAGAGCATGCCTTGTTTCCCTTCTTGGAGTTAAGACATTATATGATATTAGCAGTAGTTCAACGGTAGGCAACATTCACTGACAATACACATGAAGAGCACTGCTGTGTCCCAGCCTTTACCCAGCTGTTGCCACACCGTGCAATCAGTAACGAAGTTGTAAACGCAAAGATTATTTCAGCATGTTGAGCAAATGTCTTGCTGGCTATTAAGTCACAGAAGAGCCTAGCAGGAGACTTCTTGACATAGACTTGATTCCTTTTAGTGGTCTCACATCAGAGCTGGCACCTTTCAGCTGTTAACTGAAGCTTTACATGTTCCTCAGTTTGTCAGGTGTTCCTCCAGAAACAGCAGATCTGACTTTGGACACTGAATGCAAGAGTTTCTATGGCTTTCTTGTGTCTCAAAGGAAAAAATGGGTGAGGGCTATAAGCAAAGTGGTATCAGGTGAATCAGGACAGGATGCTGTAATTTAAAGTAAGTAATTCTATTCCTATTTCTTACTGTTTCCTAACACTGAAGTTCCACCAGTATAGCTCCCTTTACATAGCAATGCATACTTGTAAATGAGATTGCCATCGTTGGATTTTGGTGCTCCACAGTGCTGAGATACCAGTCAGAGCAAGTGGAACTGTGCTCGTTGAGCTGCTGTGAATGTTAGAAAAAGTCCAACATTTTGGCAAGAGAATGACTCTTGCCATGGGTTGACTTGGGAGGTGAGAACCCCAGCTCTGGAAAGGTAAGAGAGATAAGATTGCCTTGCTGATCCATTTTTGTGGATCCATTTTGAGACATCACTGTCTCTCTGACAGTGTTGGATGCTGTCGCTGTAGGGAACCCCTAATCCCCTTCGCTCTGTGCTGGGAAGGCTTGGTTACTGCCCGGCATTAAGGCTGTGAATAAGTCCAGCTCTACACACTGTAGCAGAATAATTTTCTTCTTTTCTCAGGATGACGCACAAAGCAGTTTAGAATGGGTCATGCATCAGTACAAGCTGGAGGCCGACTGGCTGGGAGACAGCTCTGCAGAGAAAGACCTGGGTGGACAATCAGCTGACCATGACCTAGCAATGCACCCCTGTGGCAAGGAAAGCCACTAGCATCCTGGGCTGCACTTGGAAGTGCCTTGTCAGCAAGTGGAAGGAGTTGATCCTTCCCCTCTACTCAGCACTGGTGAGGTCACATCTCGTGTATTGTGTCCATTTCTGGACTCCCCAGTGCAAGAAAGGCATGAACTTAATGGAGAGAGTCCAGTGAAGTTCTACAAAAAATTCTTAAAGGCCTGGACCATCTCTCATATGAAAAGAAGCTCAGGGAGCTGGGATGTTTAGGTTGGAGAAAAGAAGGCTAAGGGGGATCTTGTCAGTGGGTATAAATACCTGATAGGTAGGAAATGAAGATGATTGAGTCAGACTTCTCTCAGTGGTGCCCAGTGACAGGACATGAAGCAATAGGCACAATTTGAAGCACAGAAAATTCCATCTGAACATAAAACCACACTTTTATTGTGAGGGTGGTCAAACACCGGAATAGGTTGTCCAAAGGGATTGTTGAGTCTCCATGCATGGAGTTATTGAAAATCTGACTGGATGCAGTCCTGGGCAACCTGTTGTAGCTGACCCTGCTTGCTTGAGCAGACAGGTTGCATTACGTGATCTTGGGAAATCCCATCCAACTTCACTGATTCTGATTCTGTGGTTTTGTGATTATTCTTGATGTAGATTTGGACTAGCATTCTTAAGAATAAGTGATAAAAGAATTATATAAATACTGTGCCTTTAAAAGCAGGCTGTGCCTGATAGGTTCTTACCCACCACAAGAACAACTAACATAAAAAATATGATATTTAATAGTGATATTATTAATATTTAGGAGAAGAGAAATGGCAGGTAGCCTTTGAGCAGGTAGAAAAAAATTTACCTGGAGCATAAAGAGGGAGAGGAGAGTATGATTTAGAAGTACTTGCCACGAAAGTCAAATTCATACAAAAACTTCTGGGTGGGTTTGAATACAGATACCCTCTTTTGGTGGGATGCAATGGAGGAGAAGTGTAAGACATGCTAATTAATCTCACTCAGATAAATTTACTCTCATGAATAGATTATGGCACTGGAAGTTGAGAAAGGAGAATAAAAATGTTCCCCTAGCTTGCAATTCAGCACAGCATATAGTCATGGCTCTTGCCGGGCCAGTCAAGAAATCAGTGCTTTGCTCTTCCCTTCAGGCTGTATAGGGAAGCGCTTGAATTGCTGTTCATCACTTCTGGAGAGAAGACGACATCATCTGCTGCTTCTGAGCAATACTTGCCACAGGTGCAATGCACTCTCTGCATCCTTGTGCATGAGCACCAGATGAAGGCTGAGAGGTGGGAACTCTCAAAGATTGCTTACTCCTAACTCCCATCAAATGACCGGCATTTCAAGAGCTCTGTGACTCTGGCATGGGGAAGGTAGCTAGCCCTTGTGCAGTGACATACTATTTGCTTCATGTCCCCAGTGATGCAGCAGGAACTGCATCCACCTTCATCTAGTATTTAAAGGGCAGTGCCCTAGCTGGAATAGTTCTGGTATTAGCATGCTGTCTGCATCCTTACATACACACCGGCTGTCTTGACTGGACAAAAGAAACCTCAGTCCCAAGTAGGGACTGCTGCCCGATTCCGCATGAAGCTGCAGGAAGGGCATATCCCAAAGAATATCAGAGAAAGAAAAGAGCCTGCGGAAGCATTCCCCAACTCCCTCCATCATTCACTCCACATCGAGGCCTTCCTAGCAGTCATAACAATCCTAGATGTTTGTTTCCAATCACAGAATCATTTAGGTTGGAAAAGACCTTTAAGATCATTGAATCCAACCATTAACCCAGCACTGCCACACCTACCACTAAACCATGTCCCTAAGCATCACATCTAAACTTCTTTTAAATATCTTCAGGGACGGTGACTTGACCACTTCCCTGGGCAGCCTGACACGTGGCAGACTTCCAAAGCCTGACAGCCCTTTCAGTGAAGGAGTTTTTCCTAATATCCAAACTAAACCTCCCCTGGCACAACTTGAGGCTGTTTCCTCTTGTCCTATCGCTTGTCACTTGGGAGAAGAGACCAACACCCACCTCACTACAACCTCCTTTGAGGTAGTTGTAGGGAGTGATAGTGTCCTCTCAGCCTTCTGATTCCTTGTTTAGTGAAGCCAGACAATAGAATAGCCATGGACCTGATGAATCAGGTGAATGATCTCCAGTCATGACTTATGCAGCCTTAGGTAAAAAAAGTGGAGTTTCTGGTTTTGAAAATCTTGCTTAAAATCCTTTTGAAGTGTCTCCATTTAAGTAAATAACAGCATGGAATAGGAAGCATTTCTGTAGGTGCACCAACACAAAGGAAGGATCTTACCATTCGGTATCTGTGCTTTTTGGCTCTTGTTTTTCCCATCCATATACAAGGGACAGAAGAATTTAACTCACAGTCTTGGTGCCAGGATGCCTTGTGCAAGAATTAAGAAAATTCAGTGCTGCAGTAGGTGTTCTGGGGCTTACAGATCTGAAGGTGCTCACAAAAACTGGGCCAGTAAGTGAAAAGGTAAATTATTCTATATCTTTCTGTTGTCTTTAAAGTCTGTGTCATCACCAGCCTGTAAACATTGCAGTTTTCCTCCTATGACCAATCTTGTCCCATATTTGACATTTCACAGAGTCGCAGAGTGGTATTGGTTGGAAGGAACATCTAGAGAGCATGTAGTCCAACCCCCCTGCCAGA
>NW_010234346.1:0-3181 GCF_000690775.1 Eurypyga helias
CGGGTTTATGCACGCGTGCACGCGTACACTTTCACTTTCTGCAGTTACCTGTGGGGCATGTCAAAACAGGAGTCAGACAAAACAAAAGTGTATATTTTCATTCCTGTGCTTCCATGTATGTGCCTATAGACGCCCACTAGCGATGGTGTGCAGCTACTCAGTTTGCACACCCACGTGATAGTAACTCTGTGGGTGTGCAGCATATGGCAGAGCCATAAATACTTGTATCCACAGGAAACCGGGGTGACCCAACACAGCGAGTTTGCACACATGGCTACTGACTTGTCGTGTTCACGTCTGCAGCTCGGTTCCCACCCCCAGCTCAGGAGGTATCGCCATCGCTCTGCCCCCACGGGAGCACAGGGGAGTCCTTCGCCGTGGGCACTGTCCACACGGCCAGGTCGTTACACGACCCAAGCTACCTTTTAATCCGGGGTTTCCAACAGGAAAACCTGTGAAAACCTCACAGCACCACATTTGAGGGCTGCTGGCGGCAGGCTCACCGTTGGAACAGACCATCTTCTGGGTCAAGCACCAGGTCACAGTCTGGGGGTAAACCTTAACCAAAAAGCGTTGGGCGAGTTGCTGTAGCAGCGGCTGCGGCTCAGGGTCGGTGCGATCGAGCACTTCACGGTTCGCATCTAGGCCAGGCCTGAGTTTTGATTTTAGTTTTCATTTGACAGTTGGCATATTTCTAAAAAAGTCAGTGCACATTTCTGAAATTTCATTGCACATCCATGCATCGTTACCTGTTTTCTTACCGCTCGAGGGAGACGGTATCGTAGGGGGTTTTCTCTCACGAATGGAGGCGAGGCAGCGAGGTGGAACACGAGTGAAGCGCAGCCTTTGGGAGAGCAGCAGAGCTTTTCTGAAGCTCAAGTCTACGGGCCAACTGAAGGTCCAAAACAAAGGAGAGACCCTGTCTCTCTCCCTCTCTCCAGCTGTGCCTTGGTGATGAAAAGGAAACAGCAAGGGAAGGGGAAGAAAAGGAAAATACGAGCTTACTATTTTAAAAACTTGGTCCACAGTTGGAGAGGCTGGTGAGCAGAAGCAAACGCTTTCAGAAATGCCCGACTGCAGAGCCAGGGTGAAATGTTCCAGGGAAACAAGGTGGAGGAGTATTTTCACCAGTAAATGTTGGGGCTGAACAAGACTGGCTCATCTCAGCGACGACAGACAAATGCCGCAGGGCATGCGGGAGGGACTAAAACACCTGCCCCTTATCCAAGCCCACTCAGCTGGGGACCATTCTGGGAGTCGAACGAAGTTCTCGGAGTTGTTCCTTTACCCTTTTTTCCTTTCCAAGGGCAAACCAGAACCACGGTAGTGCCTCTGGTGTGGGCTCTTCCCGGGACTGAGAACGGGTCTGGAAGAGAGCGGCTTTTCTCCCAAAGGCTGTTTTGTTATTTGGTCGAGGGGTGGAAATGTTGCGGAGCTCAGGGGTTACTCTGGAGGCTTCATCGGGGCTGGGACTTGGGGTGGGGACGGCGGGGGAAACCCCTCCATTTCAGGAACTGGGACCTGCATGCAACTCCCCCAGCTCCCTCTCCCAAGGCAGCTGTTCCCAGTTCTGTTTGGTGGTTTGGCATGACTGAGTTAAGTGGGGGAGGTCTGGGTGCAGGTTCAGTCTCTCAACTTGCATGGGTTTTATTTTGGGGGCGCAGGGGGGATGCTACCCAGCTTTTCTGTAAGCTAGTTTCTTGTTCCGTGGTCTGGCCCCACATCCCCTACTCCTGACAGGGGCCAAAGGCACTGTGGTGGAAGAGATAAAGCCATCCTGCAGTATTTCACAACCGGGACATACTTTTGCCACGTTGTTGTCAGTTCTCCAGATTTCAGAAAAGCTTAGGATAGCATTTTTTTTTTCCCCCTTTCTCACATCTGGGCTGAACAGACACCATTAACCCTTTCCCGTCTCCCCTTGCTTCCAACCAAAGGGAAAACAAATGACTCATTGCCACCTGCCAAAGCCCTCCCCGCTCCTGGGTCCAGGCGTTCCCACTTGTGCGCAGCAGGCAGAAGGCTGAGATGTCGGGGGGTGTGGGGGGTGGTGCCCACCTTTTGCAGCTTTCCCGAGGCCATGGCAGGCAGGCAGCAGATGCACGGCAGCTTGGGAGGTGGCTGCTGCTGGCCTGAGGAAGGAGGCTCACCCAACGAGGGCTCCGCGTGCCCCTGCCTGCACAAAGGTTAATGCAAACCCGGCGAGGTGCCCAATCACATCTGGCCCTTGTGTATGCACATCTGTCTTTCCAGCCCCCACGGCTCTCCTCCCCGCGCCCGGAGCAGCCGCCCTGCCATCCCCGTGCTCCCCTGGGCCGCCGAGGTGCTGCGGGAGTTATGTTACACACATGCCGAAAGCCATTAATTAAATTAGAGACCTCCGACGGGCTGCAGAGGCAGCTGTGTCATCCATCATTGTGCCGCAGGCTGACACACAAGCCAACACGCAGGCTGACACGCAGGCCACATCACACACAGGCCGACATGCAGGCTGACACGCAGGCTGACAGGCAGGCCGCATCACACACAGGCCGACATGCCGGCGAACCCGCAGGCATCACACGCAGGCCGACATGCCGGCGAGCACGCAGGCCGCATCACCACATGCAGGCTGCATCATGTACAGGCCAACATGCAGGCTGACACACAGACTGACACGCAGGCCAACACGCAGGGTGACACGCAGGCCACATCACACACAGGCCGACACACCGGGCAACACGCAGGCTCCATCACCACACGCAGGCCGCATCACGCACAGGCTGACGTGCAGGCAACACGCAGGCTGACACGCAGGCCACATCACACAGAGGCCAACATGCAGACTGACACGCAGGCTGACACGCAGGCCGCATCACACACAGGCCGATATGCCGGCGAACACGCAGGCTTGCATCACCACATGAAGGCTGCATCACACACAGGCCAAGACACAGGCTGACAGGCTTGCATCACACACAGGCCGACACCCTGGGAAACACGCAGGCTGCATCACCACATGCAGGCCACATCACACACAGGCCAACCTGCCAGCCAACACGCAGGCCACATCACCACATGCAGGCTGCATCACGCACAGGCCAAGACGCAGGCCAACACGCAGGCTGACATGCAGGCTGACACGCAAGCCAACACGCAGGGTGACACGCAGGCCGCATCACACACAGACCGACAAACTGGG
>NW_010234346.1:3288-4300 GCF_000690775.1 Eurypyga helias
ACGCACAGGCTGGCGTGCAGGCAACACGCTGGCTGACACGCAGGGTGTTTGCTTTCAAAGGCAGCTGAGGGCCGTAACTGGGGGTGCCGTGGCAAGCCCTGGCCTGTGTGGATGGGGAGCCCGCGGCCCCTGGGGCTCGGCACCAGACCCCTTTGTGCCCGTGCCATTGCGGCGTGGAACGGAGGAGAGCGGGGGATCCCACCCGTGCACAGAAAACGCGAGTTTCTGTTATTTACAGACTGTGGGCCACTCCATAAGGAACTTTCCACCGCCGCCGGAGCGCCTCGGCTCTTAGACAGTTAATCAAATAAGAGAGGCTAAGGGTAGGCACTACACCCTTTGCAAATAGCAATCCAGACACAAGAGCAAATAATTTGTGTCAGCATGACAAGAGAAAATGGAATGTAAACTTGCTAAACAGCCAGCAGATACCAGCCCGTAGCTGTATGTTTTTCTGTCTCAGCCCGAGGAGAGAACCCAGGCAGGTTTAAATTTGGGATCTGTTTATAACCTCAGGTGCTCTTCCCTCCTTGTCCCACGCTGCCCGGAGGCTCGCAGCATCTTCACATTCCCTGAGCCAGCCTCGCCGCGTGCTGCTACAGAGGAGGGCCAAAGCCCCGGCAGTTTTATCCAGGCCTGTTCCGCAGGGAGGTCGTCTCGGCAGCTGTGGGAAGAGCATGTGCCGGTCTCTAGGCACACGTACGGACCCACAGATAACCAACGCTCCTAACAACCGCCCAGCCACCCCCTGAGACTTGGAAGGTTCTTGTGAGCAAGAAGAAAGAACAATCGGTTTTGTGGGGGTGAAAGCGGCCTGCGCGTGGACGATCTGCAAAGAGAAAACGGTCAGATAAATTATTTGTGTGGAGTAATCTGATCAGCTCCCCGCGGAAGGCGATGAATAGGCTGTTCTCTGCAGCAGCTGCTCTTCGGGTGCTCAGGGTGCGCCCACGTGGCCTCGCCGTTCAAAGGGGGGTGCTGCGCTGGCTCCTTGAAAGTCACTTTGCCAAAG
>NW_010234346.1:4314-5469 GCF_000690775.1 Eurypyga helias
CTGGGCACGCCGACAGGGAGGAAAGGCGGAGTGGAGGAGATTTTATCAGGGATGAAATTATCATGAAGCCCTAAAAACTGGCAGTAGGAAGGGTAGGGTGAGGGCATGGCTAGCTCGCCTGCCCCTGGGCCGGTAAGAGACGGAGCCATCGTGGGTGGCTGCGCTGCAACTCAGACGTGGCACTGGCGTTTCACGCGTGCTGCTGTGGCACGGAAATGCCCCCACTGCAGGCCCAGGGACTTTTATCAGGGATGAAATTATCATGAAGCCCTAAAAACTGGCAGTAGGAAGGGTAGGGTGAGGGCATGGCTAGCTCGCCTGCCCCTGGGCCGGTAAGAGACGGAGCCATCGTGGGTGGCTGCGCTGCAACTCAGACGTGGCACTGGCGTTTCACGCGTGCTGCTGTGGCACGGAAATGCCCCCACTGCAGGCCCAGGGACTCTGCTCCGGGCAGGCTGTCATCCTGCCAGCACCTTGGGCTGCAGCTTCCCCTCTCTGTTGGTCCACTCCAGTTGTGTAAGGCCAAAGACCACCCACACGCTCGTGTCGGTGGAGGGGTCTAGGGACAGTAAAAGATCTTGCGGTGGCTTTTTTTTTGGAGAGTGGAAAGGGTTAAGGGTGCCCTGCACTCGAGCAACAATTGCCACTCCTGGTACTTCACCCGTCAGCTGCATTCGGCTGGGGGGAGCTGGTTTTGCCGCTGCAGTTGCCTGAGCACATTCCAGCCTGCAGCAGGCGAAGGCTGACCCCAGCCTCTTCATGGGCGACATTTGTCTGTGTCTTGCTCTGGCTAGGTCTAAATAGGGTAAAGCGGGATCTGCCCACCATAAACCCCCAAATTCTCCCCTCAGCAGCGTGGTCTGCGCGCCGGCCTTGCTCGCCCGCCCTGCCTGCAGATGCTCCCTTCCTCCGAGGGGCTTTGCTTCAGCACTCTGCTTCCACACACCGGGCCTTAGTGCACGTAGAAAGTTAGAATTTGGGGGGGTTATTTCATTGTTCTCTGCACAATCTATTCAGAAACCTAGCATTTTACTTCTCTTGCCCTTGTCCTTCCTTTTTTGGACGTGGTAATCAGGAGGAGACACTGTGAAGGGCGTCAAGCATGGAGCACGTGTTGGAGTGGAGGCTGCCTCGGGTAGCGGCCGGCCGTGAGCC
>NW_010234346.1:5493-11173 GCF_000690775.1 Eurypyga helias
TTTAAGCAAGCTGCTGCAATAGGAGACACTGAGGGGCACCTTCCGTGCGGTGAGGGATTTGGGGACCAGGCCTTTGGGTGGCACACACCAGGCCAAGAACCAGCTCAGGACACTTCAGCAGTGAAGTGGATACGGGCTCTTGGCGAGGCCGTCACAGCTTCTGATGGTGGTTAAAGGAGCCGGGGAGTGGGGGTTAGGAGAGCCTGAGGGAGCCCAGAGGGATGATGTGTCCCTCCCTCTTGTCCTAGACCGTAATCCTAGACTGCGGCATCGCCTTTCTCTTGGGAGGGCAGCCAGGTCCCTCCCACCGTGCAAGTCGAGATGGACACGCCGGCGTTGCGCCTGCCACCCCGGAGTGCTGGACCTTCCTGTGCTCCAGCCTGCCGGGTGTTGCTCTGCTGTGGGGCACGTGTGGCTGTCCCTCTCCTCACTTGCCTTGGGGAGGGCTGAGAAACACCCTTAGCCATGAGGGGCTGGTGAATTGCGGGGATGGTTTCACCCGTTTTGCTTTCGTGGCTTCTCGTGGCGTTGGGCTGAGCTATGGAGAAAGCCAGGCTTTTCCCTGCTAACCGATTGCCAAGTGAAATCCCACGCTTCTGTCATTTTTGGGGCAGAATCTACTTAGATTTTCGTGAAGGTCATTTGGCATATTGCAAGTGTGTATTGAGTAGTCATGTGTAATCCTGATTAGTAAAGTGTGCCTGTTGATTACCTCTGTATTTCTACTGACAGTTTTCTTAATTATGAAAAAAATAAAGCTTTTTGGTTAAAAAAAACCCCATTAATTTTAAGTTTGTGATGAATTTGGCGTGTCTTAGTTTCAACAAAAATATAGTCTTCGACAGGGTTGGTGAAAATTGTCTTCCTGTCCCTTTCAGCATTCTGGTCGGAGCGCAGCCTGCCGTCAGCAGCCGGGGCTCTCCGCAGCCAGCGCGGCCACAAGTCCTGCCGCACCGTTCAGCAAGAGGATGGCACAAGCTCAGAAACCACCCTGAGAGCATCCGTGCGCAGGTGGCTCCACAGGGACACGCTGCCAGCCCAAGGACTGGTAAACCCTAAGGCTGAAGGAGCAGGTGCTGAAAACGTGGAGCCGAGCAGTGCTGTGGCACTGGGGGCAGCGAGGTTGATGTTGCCTTAGGTCTGTCACCAGCATCACCCGTGTGCCCAGCTACGAAAAGGTGAGCTCCTGGGAGTTCAGTTTAAAGACAGGCAGCTGTAACACATGCCGGGACTTTGTGCCACGCAGGGATGCATGAGGTGCTTGCACAGTGGGTTATGGATATTTACACTTGTATTCATAAACTGGCTTCAGTGTGGCTTTGGGGTCACTGTTCCCCTTTGGTACCTGCTAGTACCTGTCCTACACCTGCAGCTGGACACTCGCCTGAGCGAGTCACCCGTTTGCAGATGTTACCAGCTGTGGGTTGAACCACACGCAGACCCAGGGCTCATCTCCTCGGCATGAAGACCTGGCTATTTGAGCAGCACCTGCACCTTCTAATTGCATCAGTGTCAGTGCCTCTGTGCAACACCTGCAACAGCAAACGCAGGTTGTAGCAGCAGGGGGCACCCGCCATTCTGTCACGTCAGCCGCAGGTCTGTCTTTCTGTGCCTTTGGGTTGATATTTGTATTTTCTAAAGAACTGGGGTACTCTCCTTCAGTGAGGAAGCAGTTTTTGCAACACCTTTCCTTGCCTGATAGGTGTACAGAGCCCTTTTTTGTCTGGGCTGACGAAGATTCACATGTCTTTCCTCCAGAAGCGCTCGCTAAGGTCCCTGTTCACACAGGCCAGGGGATCAGTGGGCTGTAATTGAGGCCGCAGAGTGATGCCGTCTCAGGGCTGTTGCCTGTTTATCTGAAACAGCTGCCGGCGGACGTGGGCTGCCTGACACAGGGTTGCCATGGTTAGACCCGTGCTTACGGAGTGCTCGGTAAATAGTTGCACAACTCCCAGTGTAAATGCCAGGTAGCACATCCGAGTTTCTCTTGGGCGATGTCGCTAAGGCGCAAGCCTTCTCCCAGTTGCCGTACCTGTACCGATCCTGTCTGCCTGCTCATGCCCGTGCGGAGCGAGGCAGGAGGGAAACGTGCCACCGAGAAAGAACCGTGTGTGTGCTTAGCCCGGGGAGGTGAGGGTTGGGGGGAGCGTGGAGCCGGTCTTCGCAGGGATGAAAGGCCACGGCGAGGGAGCTGGGAATAATCTCCTCCATCTCCGGTGGCTCGGAGCGGAGCGGTGGTCTTCAATCGCTGCCAGGCGTCAGGGAGAGACTTTGTAATGGTAATGATGGTGCGGCTGCGGCCTGCCGGGGCTGTCAAACCTCCATTGCCCGGGATCTGGAGGAGCAGATTAGATGTAGCTTCGGCAGGAATGATATACTGTAACTCAGCCAGCCGTAAATCAAGGGAACGGGCTGGATGACCTCTTGAAGTACTTCGTAGTCCATAAGTCTATTTATGCCGTTAATATTTGGAGGCAGAGTCTGATTAAACCGTGACGTACACCAGGCACCGGGGCCGCTGCTGTTCCTGCCCTCCATGCCTTGGTGAGCGAGGACTTGGAGCTTTGTGGGAAGCAGGTTGCCCCGGAGGAGGGTGGGACCAGCGTCCCTGTGCCACGCAGCTCTCAGCTGGGCTCTTCACAGATGGACATGGAGGGGGGGGTTTCCCAAAGCAGTACTCCGTGCCCACCGGAGAGTCCCTCTCCTGTCACCGGCAGCAGGTCCAAACCCCGCTGCAGGGCACTGGGGACCCGGCCGGTGCCAGCAGCGTGCTCGTGCTCTCGCCCTCCCCGGGGGATGCAGGTGCCCCCCATGCTGTGCCGTGTCCCCCCGTCCCGCACACCTCACCGAGGGGCAGGGAGATGCTGGCCCTAGCAGGGCTGTTCTTTGTTTCCCATGCTCCGACTGAAGCAGTCATTAAAAAACCAAAAAGGAGCAATAACAAATATAAAAGGTGGTGTCTTTCCCCCCCAGCAGCAGGGGGGTCATTTCCAGGCCTGTCCTTTTTGCGTTCAGGCCTCCAGATGTGGAGCAGACCCACGGGGTCCGGCGGGACAGTTTTCTATTTCTCACGCCACTGCACCCTCAGGACAGAATTGGGTATCGCTCACATTCACCGGGGAAAAGCCTTCCTGTTCGTGCTGCCGGGAGACCGGGGGCTTTCCCTGCAGTAACGCTGAGGAAAGCGCTCCTTTTCTGCACGAAGGGCTCTCGCAGGCCCAGGTACGGCTGCGGGCTGTCAGCGAGCGCGCTTCCCCCAGCGCATGCTTCGCTGTGAAGCAGCGGGAACCTGGGGGAGGCAAAAGCGACCGGCAGAGATTGCAGCTCTGCAATGGACTAGCAGATGGGTGGCCCTTGAAACGGAAAGGGCTCGCTGCTCACCAGGCTTGGATTTGCCTTTCTGCCATGCAAGTACCTGCATAAGAATAGCTAATCTGCGTATGGAAATTAAGGAAATAGATTTAAGAGCTGAGGAGGCAAAAAACCAAAACCTAGATACTTGACCTTCTTGCATTTACCCCAGTTGAAAGCGTTGGTGAACAAAACATGCGGAACTGTGGATATTTCATCCACAGAGCTCATTAATTACTGAAACCGCATCCGCCCTACGTCCTACCGGCTTTGTAGCAAACCCAGAACGCAAAGGAGGGAGCTGTGCTTGGGGATCTCTCCCAGCACCCCAGGCTGCCCTGATGGCTCGGACTGAGGGTGGCAGTTTGTCCTGAGAGGCTGTGAAATTCCACCTCTGGAGATTCCTGGCTAGAAAGTCGAGCAGACAGAGGCGGATGGGGGACGGAGGAGAGAGTCCCGGCAGTTCACTCCTGCTGTAAGCAGCTGCGCTCGAGCAAGCTCCTCCAGCCGGGGCACTGGCACGTCAGGTGAGCTGCGGGCCCGAGGAAGGAACGGCTCAGTTTTTAAGGTCAGCTCCTCTAGGCAGTAACCACGGCGAGCAGCTTCCTAGCCGTTCAGCCTGGAATACGTTTGCATTGCTTGTCAGATCTGTTTGAGCTGTGGGCATATTCCTGGCAATTGTGACCTGTTTCAGGACAATTCACACGCAGGAAAAGGACTAAATTCAACAAATAGATTCTCCGCCGCGAATAGTTCAACGAGAAACAGTTCCTCGTGATGAAGCGTTGCACATTTCTCATCTCTGACCCAAAGCAATGTGCTACCGTGCTGGTGCATTGTTTGTCGCCAGAAACGCGACTCCCCAAGTGTTGAATCTTGGAACTGAGATCGCATAAACCTTCCGCACGGGGCAAAAAGGGTCGTGCACCACGCTGATCCTTGGAAACGAGTCGAGACTAGGTGAGCACGTCGTGTTTGAAAGTGTATCCCTCTCCCCTTGGCCTTCGTGCCACTGGGGCAGGTGCTGGCACCAATGGCGTGGCCCTTCCTCTAATGTTATGACACAATTATTATTTTCAAATTCAGATTATTTTGAAAGATGGGAGTGAGGGGTTTGTGCCCCAGATGCCCACTGAACCTTGTTGTACCCCTGCTGGGCACTCCAGTGGTAACAGATACCTGTTATTAACCAAACATGGGGCTCGTTTTCCCACAAGTCCGTGAGGAAAGCCGTGTTCCGCAGAAGCGATCGGATGTGCGGCGGCTCCTCGCATTGTAGCTCGCTCAGCCCCTAGTGAGTTCCACCCCACTGATCCCAGTGGGTTTTCCTGCTTACCGTGTCTTGCCTTGAAGCTGTACAGAGTAGGATCATTTGCCGGAGGGGAGCTGAGTCGTGTCTGTTGGAGGTGAAAGCCCATTTGGGGGAACGCGGCTGCTGGGCACAAGAAGGCTTGGCCGAAGAACAATTCTTGCCAGCACAGTCCTTCCCCACAGCGCAGAGAGATGAGCATTTAGAGCCTGAAGAGGACAAAAGGTGCAGCCACTGAAGTCCCATTGTCGTGAACGTGGGAGAGACATCTCCCAGGCTCAGGAGTCAAAAGAAATTGGTGTGTCCATGACTCGTCCTTTCTTCTCCTATACAGCCAACGAACAAAACACCCCCTTGGCCGTCAGGTCGATGGCCACTTAGCGTGTGACTGCTGCAGGGCTGATTTTACCCGAAGAACGTTTCGTTCAGATGTAGCACTGACAATAACTGGCTCGGCTGGGTCAGCAATCACACGTAAACGCTTTCTCTTGCGCTCCGGTAATATTGCACGTCTGTGCTGCTGGCTCCTTCGGGCTGCAGCATGGGGGGAGGCGTGTGCCCACCAGCTCTGACCCAAGGATTAAGCTCAGGCCATGAGGGGCTCTGATTCTCACCTGCTCTACCCCACTTGCTGCAGCCCGTATGAAGGCCCAGGCCTGCTGGCACTTCGTGGGCCTGCTCTCAGCCCCAGCGTCGCTTTTCAGAGCGGCTCACATCCCTCCGGAGTCGTTGCTCCGTGTGGTGGGCTTTTTTCCCCTGGCTTTCCAAACGTACTAACGTGTCATTAAGACAAATGGCAAACATTTCTCCTTTTCTCACATCTGTCAAAACTTCAAAAATCCACTTCCATGACATTTCACACAGCATTTTTTTACGTACCACTCAAAGGACATAGAATCCTAATGAGCCCAGCTTCCGTGATTTTCATCTGCCATGTGCTGCTGCTCCTGTGTGATAAATGTGCGAAAGGGAAGAGGGGGAACAAGTGACATAAACAGCTTGGGGGGAGCAGAGGGAAAG
>NW_010234346.1:11184-13062 GCF_000690775.1 Eurypyga helias
CAGGATTTGGAGACACCCTCTGAATTAAGTACCCACGTGTTACTACCAAGATGGCATGGTGCTGAGCTCCCGGACTCCTGCACCCCACCGGCCAGGAGGCTGAGCTCCAGAATCGTACAGAAACTGGAGTCACCAAAGGAGACATCTGTGTGGATTAGGAGCAGCTTTGCACTTCCAGTGTCAGGAACCAAAAGGGACCTTCATTTTTGGCCCTCGATTTTGAAAGCGGTGTGTTGGGTTTGCAGCAGGATACCCGGCCTGCAGATGTTAACTGATGTGCTCACATCCAGGGGCAGCAAATGTGCTGTCGGCTATGTTACAGTTTCTCGTGGGAGAATGAGAACGCTACTTTTTCTCATCAAAAACAGAAGTAAAAATGTACTGAAATTGCTTAAGTGCCTCCTTTAGGGAGGAAAAAGCGGACAGCCATTTCTCTCAGTTGAAGGCTGGGAAGCTGTTGGTGCTGGTAGCTCAGGCCCTCTCCTGTTAGTCGGTACGATACAGCAGCCCCCCCATCCTCTGGGCAGGGGAGACATCTCCAAACAGACGGGCTGGTCAGTAATCGCTTGGGTAGCAGCGACGGAGCTCCCAAGGTGCTGGCAATCTCCGTTAGCTCGTTAACGGCCACCCAGGAGCAGAAGACCTACGTCCAGAATGAGGGGCTGACCAACAGCTCTGCTGGCAGCAGCTGGAAGCACCCAGGAATCATGGAGCGCCTCTGCTGCCAGCGAAGAGCATTTGACCTTCATTACAGGTACCAAACGCTAGAGTTGTAGTAGGATGTTCGGGTTTCCGTCTTCAGGATGGTGGCGCTTATATCTGGGGATGGTTCTGGTAATTTGGTAAAAAATATGGAATTTGTGGTTGGGACTACCCAGATGAGCAGATGGGGCACAAAACCATTGGAATGGCCAAGGAATGGTCCTTGGACACTGGTAGACCTTGCAGCGTTTCTGGGTCAGACCAGTACTACTCTCAGAAAAAATCAAAGACCAGTAGTGTCCGTGCTGCCAAACGGGGCAGAAAACGACATCCTGTGATGTCCTTGTCAACCTGCTTCTATCACAGCCTGTGTGTCAGACCCATGTAGATCCTTGTACATACATGACGGTGCGGCACACACCTGCACACGTCTTCTACAGCCCCGACAGCAGACAGCGCCCTGTGCCGATCTGAGCAGGGCCCTGTGCTTATGGCAGTGGGGGGGCGCCCCTTACGCTGCTGCCCAGCAGATGGAGACCCCCGTCTCCCGCCGATTTCCAGCCTCATGGGGCTGCCGGAGCCTCGTGGGGCTGCCGGTGCCTCGTGGGGCTGCCGGAGCCTCGTGGCCCCTGCCTGAACAACCACATCCCGTGCAAGTGGGCTCACAGGCCTGAGTTGGATGAGATGTGCCTGGGCTGGGGGGCACACACCAAACCGCCTCCCCCTGCCTCCCCTCAAGCCAAAGTTTAGCGTCTCCCGCAGCGTCAGCCAGCGGGAAGCTGAGAGAATGGTTGGACACGGTAGGTGCCAGCACAGACATGCGCGTCTGCCTCGATACGGAGCCTGCACATGACCTGTGATGTCTTACAGAGAGTTGCCAGATGCAGACAGGGCTGAGGGAATTGGGGGTGTTCAGCCTGGAGAAGGGAAGCTCTGGGGAGACCTTATAGCACCTTCCAGTGCCTGGGGGGGCTACAAGGAAGCTGAGGGGGACTTTTTCCAAGGGCAGGGAGTGACAGGACAAGGGGTGACGGGTTTAGATTAGACATCAGGAAGGAATTCTTCCCACAGAGGGTGGGGAGCACTGGGATAGGTTCCCAGAGAAGCTGTGGATGCCCCATCCCTGGGAGTGTCCAAGGCCAGGCTGGATGAGGCTTGGAGCAACCTGGGCTATGG
>NW_010234346.1:13264-16459 GCF_000690775.1 Eurypyga helias
CTTTCACCTTTCACGTTGGATGTCATCTTTTACTAAATTGCCAAGATTTTCATTCCCATCAATAGGAGCTTTGGAGCGCTCAAACTTCAGGAAATCAGCTTGCGTTTGGGGGGTCTAAACCTGAACGTCGAAGAATGGGTTTGTGTTCTTTCCTACCGCTGGCAAAATGCAAATGTCCTCGGTGCAACGCTCACTCGTTATCGCTGAATCAAAGAGCAGTCAGCTCCCGCTGGCATCCGATGTAACACAAATATAACAACCCCTCCCGCGCAGACAGACTCGGCTGTGGGAAAGGCTGCGGCTGCCTCGACGTTCGCGCTGATTAGCTGCCCTATTTTGGGACCGTTTGCATTAGGCAATGGGCTGGTGACATCATTAGTGTGCAAAAAAGGAGCAGCTCTCTAAGAATTAAACCTATAAACCGCATGATTGAGGTGACGGGGGTTTGTAGAAATGGGGAAACCCACATGAAGGAGGGGTGGCACCAGGGTTTGAGGAAGATGAGCTTCGGCGGGGATGAATGACAGGGCTGAGGCGCACAAGTGAGAGTCATCACGACTCCCGTGCCAAGCGACGCTGATGTATTCTGAATGTCACCTTACGCTGCGCAGCGCGCCGCTTGCTCCGAAGAGGCTCCGTAATTACAGCTGCTCAAGCCTTAAAACCAGGGAGCTCAGGCGTGGCAGAGGTGGCGCCGCGTCGGCAGCACGGTCGGCGTTCCTGAGGGACCGTGCCGTGGACGGTCACCTCCTACGCAATTCAACAAGACTCACCTGCCGTGTTGGATCGTCTGTGGGTCTGATTAGGGCGAACGGGCGAGAGGTTCAAAACTGGGGGTGGGTCTAAGCATTTTTGTTAAAACTATTATCCCTTTAAAATATTTTTCTGTGTTATCTTTGATTTCTAGGGCTCGTATAGTAAATTGCTTTTGGGTGGGTGTTTTGCTTTAGGAGAACGTTGCGTAAAACAGCGGCAATAAAATGATGTGCCGCCCCTTCGCCTCCCGAGACACTGTGGCTCTTGCTCCCCAGAGCTGTCACCTTCTGCGGGAGACTTCCCTTCCCTGGCCGCTAGACACGGGGATGACTGTCACCTGCCCTGCCCAGAGCTGTCACCTTCCGCGGGAGACTTCCCTTCCCCTGGTCTTCAGGTGCAGCCCATCAGAGACAGGGCAGGGAAAACCCAAAACTCTCCTGACTCTGCTTTTGTAAAGTGCTGTGCTGAGGTCAGTGAGGAAAGGGTTACCCCTCTTTAGGGTGGCTGCTGTGAAGCTGTTGCTGGGTGCAGAGAGCAGCACTGGGAAGGTCTCAGCTGGCGCGGGGCAATGCCTGCACCAGATTCAAGGTCTTTCTCCCCTTCTGACCCTGCAGCTGCGTTCCCAGCTCTGCTGTGTCCCTACAGGCAGTGCAGGGACACCCAGCTCAGAGCTGACCCCGACTGACCGAGGGAGTATTTCATGGCACAGTGCGTCATGCTGGTGGCAGAGGTGAGGAGGGGGCCGGGGGCCATCACTCGCCCTCACTCTCTCTCGTTCACTCCCGCACACTTGCTGACACTCCCTGACTCCTGCGTGAGCTGCTTTGGTAACTGCTGTGCTGGCTCCTTCGGGAGGGAGTTGGTGGGTTGGTTTAGTTTTCCCGGTCGTGCTGTCGCTGACAGGGTTCGCTCAGAATCTGCTGCGACAGCTCTCGGGCTGTGGCTCTCAGTCTGTCTGGCTCTGCCTCTCACTACTCAGCACCCGGTTGTGCATTGGTCAGTGGGTGATGAGCAACTGTATCCTAATTTTATCATACGTTTTATTTTTTATTATTTTAAGTACTTAGTAGTATTTTATATACTAATTGAGATTTAATTAGTAAATAGTTCTTGTCTCAATTTTATGAGCTTCCTTTTTTGTTTTTCCTCCAATCCTCCCCTCTGCTGGAGGCTGGGAGGGGGATTTGTGAGAGCAGCTCCGTGGTATTTTGCTAGCCGGAGTTAAACCACAACAAGCATCGGCTTTGCTTGTCCCCCAGATGTTAAAAACTCAGGAGAGCCATTTTGGATGATCAGCATCCCAGGACGCACCTGCCTGAGTGGCTCTGCCATCAATGCACGCTGGTTTTCAGGAGCCAATTTTCTTTCCTTGAGCTGTAACCCTTCTCTGCACCCAGCCTGCAGCTCCGGAAAACCAGGAGCCCGTTTTAGTGGAGAAACCTGGAGCTGTGTAACACTCCCTATGCTCCCGCTCTCTCACTGCCTTTTCTTTTGTTTTTTTAAAATACCTTCCTGCTCCTCGAGTGCCAAAGGAAAAATTCAGCTGGGGCTGAGTCTCCGCACAAAAGACAAGCGGTTCACGGGCGTCCCCCGCTGTGCAGGGAAGGAGCATCAGCTGATGGACCCACCGTGGCATTCTCCCTTCTCCCAGGGTTTCACAGCCTCAGTCTGTAAAGATCCTAACGCGGGTGTAAGTATGACGGAGGTTTGCCACCGGGAGGGAAAACCAGAGGTAAGCTCTACGGGAAGGAGGCGTGCGTGCCGAAGGGGCAGTGGCTGGAGTCGCGGGCACTGGAGCCCAGAACACACATCTTGCAATTTTGGGGCCCTGGGAGCGAGAGGCTCCGGACTCGCTCCCTTCCGCTGCCCATGAGTCTCGATTTACCGTGTCCGTGTCCCTTTTGTTTGGCGAACGCTGGCCGTGCCGTGCGTCGCCCACACCACGCCGCAGCCCTTTGTGCTCGGCGCTTGCAGACGGATGGCTTTTTCCATCGCTCATCACGGCTCTGACAGCCGAGTGATGATCTACAGCGCCCAGCGCTGCCGCCCTGATGATGTGGCTGTGGCCGTAGTAATAATGTGGGCCTACTCCAGGGACAGCGAGGGGGGGTTTAAAGGTGAAGCGAAAGGCTCAAATCCCCTCTTGTTTCCTCTCTGCCTCCCTCCCCAGCGCTGTTTGAAGTCCCAGATCAATGGGGAAAAAAGGAAGATTAATCCATCTTCTGCAGAATGATCATCACTGGTGGGAGAGAGCTCGCTGATTGAGATGCTGGGCAGGATAGCACAAAATCAAGCTCTGTAAACACAGAACTGGGCAGAAATGCAAAGGGAAGTCGGACTTTCAGCGCTCTCACCTGGCAGGGAAATATTGCCCCAGCAGAGGCAGAACAAATGAGCTCTGTGTAGCTGCAGTTTGATCGGCTCCTGCCGTTTTCCATG
>NW_010234347.1:0-316 GCF_000690775.1 Eurypyga helias
GGACGCCATTTTGCATCTGGATGAGAGCTGAGAAGAGCCCGCTCTTTTTCACCGCTAGGATGCCGCCATTTTAGGTTACGGCACAAGCTCCGCCTTTCGTAGAGCCACATCATAGGGCGCCGCCATTTTGGCTTACGAACAAGACGGCGACCGGCAGGCGTCCTCACCCCCTCCCTTCCTCCCTTTAGTTGTCTTCATAAAATGCCCGTGGAGAATCCCCTCTATTTTCGCTCCGCTCCCAAGATGGCGTCGATGCGGGAGAGCGACACTGGCCTGTGGCTGCACCACAAACACGGGTCCACGGACGAGCGGTGGG